>NW_020539726.1:5435994-5454948 GCF_003426905.1 Ctenocephalides felis | reverse complement strand
TGGGCGACTTGTTTCTTGATGAATTACTTCAAATAAGCATTATCCGTCAATAATAAATTATTATTTTAATAATAAATCTAAAATATTTATAATTTTCATATTTTCATGCAGAATCATAGTTGTTGGCTGAGGGATTTCGACTGTTTCTAATTTTTTATCTCAAAATTCAATAAAATTTAAAATTGTTGATAGTAGAAGCGATATCGAACTACTTAAGTAGTACCAAATTTGGATAAGCATTATCCCTTGACAATAATTATACATTTAACAACATAAACAATAGTTTCATAACAATAGTTTATACATTGCATAATATTAACGAGTATTTAAACGTATATATTGCTCTAGCAGTAAGGGTTGGTCGATGACAAATCCAAAACGTTGAAGCAAGCTAGAGTAAGTAAACAAATTGCTGCGACACATAATTGATTTCGTTTTTGCATTTATACTTCTGGTTAAGTGAATATGTCCCAATTTATGCCACACTATCGTCATTTGCGGGGAGTGTTGATTTCGTCTTTCATTCAAAAAAAAAAAAAAATTAACGGCAGCTCATTGCATTGAGAGCTACGGAAATGATGCTCTGAGCAAAACAATATGCCGTGAGGGGTTTTGTCGCTTCAAAAATGGTGATTTTGATGTTGACGACCACCCTCGTGAAGGAAGTTCAAAACCATCAAAAATGCTAATTGAAGGCCTGTTCGAAGAGGATTCGTGCCAACCTAAGAAGATTTTGCTTCGGAATTAAAAGTTACCTATCAAGCCATTCCAAACTATTGCATGCGTTGGGGATGATTTAGAAAGCAAGAAACTTCGGTTCCTTATGAGTTGAGCAAGAGACGTCGAACGTCGTTTTTTCGGCTGTGATGAACAACTGCTCCAGCGGCGCAAAAGAAGAGGTTTAATCACATCGTGACAGGTGATAAAACATGAATACATTACAGCAATCCAAAGAGGAGAAAATCTCGGTTTGGCCGAATATTCACTGCGAAGGTTATGCTCTACATATGGTGGGACCAGGTCGGTGTTACTTGTTATGAGCTGTTGGAATAGAGCGAAACCATCACTGGAGAATTGCATCAAACTAAATTGATGCAATTTTTTATAATAAAGTTACATTCTCATCGAAAAAACAGCGAGAACTTAGTTGCGCACCTAATATATCATATATATCATATCTTGAAAACTAAAGCTCATAGAAAAAAAAACAATGTCATTTTTGAAATCAGCGCCTCAAATATACTTAAAAACGGCATTAAAATCGTTTGAACAATTTTCTTTGTTGACCTGTGTTATCATTAGACATATGTACATCAAATTATCAGATATTTTATAGTGATTTTAACAATAAGTATAAATTTTGTTTACATTCCTATAGGTTATCAGTGCATATCCGTTCGACGGCGGCGCGGGGCTTACCCGCTTCGATATTTCGTCTCTATGCAGTTAAATCAGTACAGTTACTTTGAAAAAATGTTCAGATTTCCAAATTATTTCAAAATTTATAGTTTCTCAAAATCTAATTTTTCAGAGTAATTTTTTTTCAAAAATGTTAAATATTTAAAAAAAAACAATAATTTTTGGTACGGGAAGTACCAGCAATTTGCCTTAAGGCACGATGCCATGCGCCCCACTAGTTTTTATAAAATCATTGTAAAATCAGAAATTATTCAAACCAATTATTGATAATTTTTATTCTTCGAATGTCTAATTACGCTACGGGAAGTTCCAACAATTTGCCCTAAGGCACGATGCCATGCGCCTCACTAGTTAGATAATCTTATCGGTAGCATGGCATGAGCGCTCACAAAATTTTACAACCGCTCATAATGGGTTCATTTTGGCCATCAGTGGTTCGGAAACTGTTCCGCATAAGGTCAATTATCAAGACGTGCGACTGGGCCAAGTCATTAGATAGCTTTCATACGATACGCTGCGATCGCCGCGAATTCGTGTTCTAACTGCGAATTCGTGTACTAGCGAACGTGCAGAATAGAACTATGTTGCATTCAGCTCCACTACTCGCTTCAACTGATTATGATATTCTGTACATGTCGCACAGGACCGATTTAGATTCTATTAAATATAGTTGATGTTTATAATTAATTGATTATCAGTGATCTAACATGATGTAATGTTCTGTCGTTTTGTTAGAAATCTGGTATACATTTTGGATGAACACATGAACCTATGAACAGTTGTGATGATACTTCTAGAAGCCCGTGGTATTACTTTTAGGAACCCTAAGAGTTGGGTCTATCCATATTTGAAATATTATTGACAATTATATTAATAATTTCGCACATAACCAATTTAGATGCTGTTACATATTGCTTTGATATTTACAATTAACCGACTTTTTCTTTTAGTATCATCAAATATTTTGCTGCTTTGTCAAAAATATTGTTAGTTTTTTTTTACAGAAATTTAAACTTACGAGTCCTGCGAACTATTTTAATGCCACTTTTTAAGTACATAACCTACATATATTGAATCATTTTTGACCACTATGTATGCCTTCAGGTCCACCCAATATACTTGAATAATTTACTATAATATTCTGTGCATTTACAGATTTAGATTCTATTAGATTTTTTTGACATACATAATGAATTAACGTCCTCTGAGATAACATCATCTAATTGGCTTAGCGCCTTCTTGAAAACCAGTACGTTTTACATAGAGCAATACCAAATTAAGAGTTCCATGAATTGTTGTAATAATACCTTCTTAACACTCAGTTTGCTACATATCGTTATAAAAGTTATCGAACTACGAATACTATTCGCATTATAATTGTATATATAATATCAATTACTACGGACAGAGCCGAAACCTAGTGTTAAATAATACATTTTTAGGTACCTGACGTATAAATTTGAATTCTTTAGTTCAGTACACTTTTTTAATTCAAATTAGGGAAAATCTCTATTAACCATCATACACTTGTCTATAAATAATACAATTAGGTACCATTCGATCGATTTAACATGTTGCTATTCATGTTCAAGTTTGATACTAAACGCTCTATGTCTACTCTATGTTTATGTATATATGTTTCTCTTTTGTTTTGTGTCAATCTAGGGTGCGTTCGACTTGGCGCTGTGAGTGTCACATAAGCACGCTCGTAGCATCATCGTAGGATGCTCGTAGCACATATTTTGCGCTCACATATGCTCACGCCACAGAGGTAGGGCAGCGTGAGCGTGCTTGTCAGTTGTTTTTACTATCTGTCAAAACGAATGCAACTTAAGAATAAGCTAACCCTAATTTCATTTATTTATAGTTCAATTCTTAGTTCAATAATTACGCAAAAATGGCGAGCTGTGAATTACAATTATTTTCTGTCGATTTATTTGATTCAGAAACAAATAAAAATTATAGAATTACTGTTACGGACCAAGAATTAGAGCGACTACAAACATGTGTATATTAATTTATTAATTAAAAGGGAAAATATTCAAGATTTTTATTACGTTTGGTTAAGGATGAAATTTTGTTTCACTTTTGCTTTTTCACACCCTTAAAAGGCTAGAAGATTTAGAATTATATACTTTAGAATTATAGAATTATAGATTAGAATTTAGAATTAAAATACTATACTAGATATAAACAAGATTGACCCTATTAGTTAAATATGACTCTTATACCTAATTTCTTATATAAATGTGATATTTTAAAATAAAATAATATGAAATAGATATAGGCATAAATGTATAAAGCAATCCATAATCTCTTATACCAGGCACCCCCACCTGTCTGAGAATAGGATATATCAAATGTTTATATTGCTAAATAAATGAATAAAAAAAAATCTACTTCGTTTTAATCCATAAGTAATAAGTGACTTAATCGATTCCATCAATTGTTGTACTATTTAAAAATCTTATTTTTTTTGGGTGAAATGGCTTATATTAATTTCAGATGCAACTTTTGTAAGCTTGAAAATACAAGAGGCTAAACAATCTGCTCGAATTGTTAGCGGTAGGTTTTATTAATATTTTGGGTTTTAATGTCCATGAAATTGTTAGATACTTTAAAATAATTTGATTGTCATGATAATTTTAAATATGTATTATTAATTCAATTTTCATCTACGTAATGGTAAATATTTAGAAACCGAAACAGATGAACCTAAAACTTCACAATCATTTTTAATTGGCGATGTAAGTATTGATGAATCCATGAGAATTGAAAGTGAAGAATCAGGTAATTTTAATCAGGACAAAATAAAATCGATTAATATGCATATAATTTGAAAGCCAATTGTTTATTACAGCGTTTAAATGGCCCCACGAAGCAATTCTTTTGCTTCTCGATGAATACGAAAAACGACAAATGAATTTTATCAGTGAGAAAATGTCGCAAAAGAAATTATGGCAGGAAATTAGTGCAGTACTGAATACTCACGGATACATCATCACAGGTCCTCAGTGTTTATCCAAGTTTTCAGGGATGAAAAAGACTTATAAGAAAACAAGAGAACACAATAACAAGTCTGGAAATTCCGCTAAGCATTGGCCATATCTGACTGTAAGGGTAACTGTTTATATTTCCAGAAAACCATAATTTTTGAAATTAGTTTATTTTTTAAGTTCATGGATGATCTGATCGGGAATAAACCGCCAATAACACCTGTATCTGTTTGCTCTTCAACTGGGAAAAAAAGGACTTTGTTCGAAGCTAGTTGCGGGAGTAGCAGTAGCAGTAACATGGATATTGAAGCAAACCGTAAGGATATTTAATTTGTTTTGAAGATTTCTCTATGCTATTAATATATTTTTTTTTGGTAGGAAAAAAAGCAAAAAGTACCCCCGCTAGTGATTTAATTGCTGCATTAGAAGAAAGGTCAAGGATAAGCGAAGAAAATAAGGACCGTCGCTTCAGGGAATACGTGACGTTTAAAGAACAAAAAGCTAAAGAGTCAAATCAATATAAACAACAAGCTTTAGAGTTATTAGAAAAGCTTGTTAAAGCTAATTCTAATTCTAATTCTAATAATGCTAATTAACATGATTATGCTTAAAGACTGCTCTTTATGAAGTCGGAATTGGACTTGAAGATAATGGCTTCCAATACTCTGAATAACAATTTTTTTTGGTTTTTATGAATAAAATTTAAAACAATTAAATAAATTTTATACTTTTAAATATAATAACAAAAAAAAGAATTGATTTTATTTCATTTCATTCAATAATTAATTCTCTTATGTACAATAATTTATTAAATGTATAATATTATTAGATTTTTAATTCACAATTTGCGAAGGATTTGCACAATTTGTGAAGGATTTGCATCCAACCAGCCTCCCCGCCCTGTGGAATTGCCTTAACGAGTCCTGGAAGAACATACCTGCGCAAACATTGCAAAAACTCGTCAAAAGATTACCAAAAATATGCGCTGCAGTGATCAAAGCAAAGTGTGGTCATATTCAGGAAAAACGACTGTGACATTTTAACAGTTTCATTGATAATTAGTCCATCATTTCTCACAAATTGGTTACAAATCAGTCACTAAATATTAATACTACGTAGAATGTACAAAACTAACTTGAATAATATTATTTTTTTATAAAAAATATAGCTAAAAACTCAGAAAATGATATTTTTTCATGTGTCGGGAAACTTTTGGCCTGTACTGTATATATATATATATATATATATATATATATATATATATATATATATATATATATATATATATATATAATATATACATGATAATATCGTGATGATATAAAATTAACTCTGAAATATGATAAATAAAGTCTACCAAAATATATTTTTGTTGGATATACATATATTTCAACAAATCTATAACTTAATTACCAATGTATTTCCTATACTAATATATAAAATTATAATTAGTACATCAATTTTAATGACTGCTTACTTATTAACTTCCCGTAGGGCAAGTTATAGTAATCGCAAAAAAATCGAAAATGAAAATTTTTATATATCTTTACGTTTCAGAGGTTTCTGAACATTTTGGCATACCTTAGAAAAAATGGATGTATGTGTGTGTGTGTGTGTGTGTATGTGTGTATGTGTGTGTGTGTGTGTGTGTATGTATGTATGTATGTACGTGTGTGTATGTATGTGCGGATACAAATTTTCGTCGACGATTTCGGGAACACGGGTCAACCGATTTGAATAATTCAAAGAACATTCGATTCGTATTGATAAGGAGACGTGCTGATTAGTTTTTGGCGAAGGCAGGTCTAGTTGTTCCGAAGATACGGGGCAAAAAGTGCCGAAAACGGTAACTCAGTTTTTGAGAGAACGGAGCGTCCGATTTGAATAATTCAAAAAACATTTCACTTGTATTGACAAAATGAAGAATCGATAAAATTTTCATGAAGGTAGGTCTAGCGGTTTCGGAGATATGGAGGAAAAAGTAAAAAAATGAGCCATTTGGCGGTCAAAAATGATCATTAGACATATGCTCATCAAATTATCAGATATTTTATAGAGATTTTAACAATAAGTATACAATTTGTTAACATTCCTATGGGTTCCGTACCAATGCTTATGCGTTAGACAGCGACGCGGCGCTTACGCGCTTTATATTTTGTCCCTATGCAGTTAAAGCAGTACGATTGCTTTGAAAAGAAAGTTCAGATCTTTCACAACATGTCAAAATAAAAAAAAAAATTCTTCAAAAAAAAGCAAAAAAAAAAATTAAAAAAAAATTTTTTTTTAAAAAAAAATTTTTTCAAAAAAAAGTAATTTTTTGTCCAATTTATAGTTTCTCAAAAATCTTATTTTTTCAAAGTAATTTTTTTTTTCAAAAATGTTAATCGTTTTTAAAAAAATAATAATTTTTGGTGCGGGAAGTTCCAGCAATTTGCCTTAAGGCACGATGCCTTAATTGCCTTAAGACAGAATTCCACTTACAGCTAGTTTACATTTTTGATTCGCGCTATGAAGCTAATCCATTAGTTTTGGTTATTCTCGGCAGCCCGATGCGTTGGGTTGCTCGCGGTGGGAGCGAGCGCCGAGAACGCAAGCTATTGAAATTTTCGTGTCGCTTCGACCGTGTTCGGCAGGGTACGTGGTTATAAAAATAAACCCTCTCCCCATTCTCAAACAAAAAAAAAGAAAAAAGTGCGCTATGGACATGCGCAGTGGACAAAATTGAACTGTTGCGCAAATTTGTTCGTGACACACCATCCGCCGCACGGATTCGTGCAGTGGAGATGCGGCATTATGTTATCTATGATTGTTAATAATATTTGTAATGCATGTGATTAGTTAAAGAATATATAATCAGTCCGTCTGTTTTCATCCTTCTGCATGAACGGTTATATTATTATTCACATAAACTTTACATTAATTCTACAGGTTATGGGCCCAGATCCCATGTTCAGTGGCGTAACTATAGGGTGGCGTGGATGGCAAAATGCCACGGGCCCCGGACCTAAGGGGGCCCCGGCCCAGGAAACCGCGGACTCAGAAACGCATTTTTACATTGTACATAAATTTTATTTCACTTGAAACTTATATTTTATATTTTTTAAGGTCAAAGTCGGAGATAAATCTTCATCCAGGCTTGCATCGAACTTACATTCGACCGAATATTTAGTTAGTTAATACCAAAGGAGTCGCCGCCGTTCAGCGAAAATGTTGTGTTTTATCTTTTATGAGATAAAGAGCTGCGATGGATCTGCATTTGAAAATCTTTAGTTTATATAATATGATATGAAGAATGAATTAAAAAAATTATTATTGTATATATATAATAACTTAAACGTTATCGACTTTTAAGATAAAAAACGAACGAGTGAGGAACTCTTTTCTCAGTATCAGGGACGTAGCACGCCTTCGCGGGGACTCGTATCGAAATTTGTTTGGGGGCCCCCTTGAAAAGAATTTTTTTATCACAAAATATAAAAATACATGAAATTAGAAAAATAGTTATTTATCATTCTAATTATTTTTTTATCCAATTTTCTATAATTTTCTCAATTTTTCATAAATGATTACAGATAAAAATATTCTCACCTTATCTTTTTTCGAAAAACTGAATTATTAAGTGGTCTTTAGATTTTCTAAAGTTTCTGTCTCTAGGAACAATAGTGACAGGTCTAGTAGACATTTCTGTCCTAAAGTTTTCACGTAATTTTTTTTTTAGTTTTAATCTCGAATATCATCGTATTCGTGAAGTACATACTCTTTTTCAAATATTTTGCAGCAGAAATTAATTCTCTTAAAGCATTAGCTTACAGGTTGAAGTTCAATACCGCTCGACAGCAACGTCCAAGTTATTTAATTTTTTTATAAATCATTGTTTTGCTTTAGATTTTTCATCAATTTCTTCTTACGCTCGTTGGGCCCCCTGGCCCGGGGGCCCCGTATTTTCAGTACGGCTGATACGGCGATAGTTACTTTAATAGATTAGTACCATAAAAAAAAATTGTTTAGATTTTGAACCATTTGCCAGGGAAATTTAGTTTTCGATCAATTTTCAGAGGCGGAATAGGAAATTCTTCGGAATAGACACTTTTACGCAACTGAAAGCAGTAACAAAAGATTTTATTTACTAAATAGCTTATGGAAGTTAACATTTTATTTTTATTTAATTTTGAATAGGTGTAGAGTTAACTATTGTTTCTTCAAGAAGAAGCTAGATGACAAATGTCTAATCTTCGTTAAAAAAATCGTCCAAAAGGTATTGAAACGGTTTGGATTTCCGAGAAAATGAATACTTTTCAATACTGTTTTTAACCTGGGGTATTGTTTAAATCATAAATTTTCATGAAAATCGAACGTCACTACTTAATAAATAAAATTAATTACAGTAAAAAAAGAAATTGTTAAGGGAAGGTTATGTAATAATTAAATTTAAGAAAGTGGTATTTTTTTCAATTTTCATTAAAAGTACGTTTAATTTTATTTTCCATATATTCTAACGTTGAAAATATTCACTAATATTTAATGTTTGATTTTAAAGAAAAATTAAATTTTATGTATTTTTTGTTATTTTTATGTAATTACAACTAAATTATAATTATACCTCAAAATCAATACTTTACTTTTCTACCTTTTGTATAATTTAATAATTTAAACCCATAAAATATAAATTAGTTGAAGTTGGTTTGCTAATTATGATAAAATCCATTAAAAATTGTTTTAGCCAGTAATAAAACAGCGTGTAAATGACTATTAACGTTTATTAAGCAAAATTAGATAGATTAAAAATTGAGTACCACGATAGGGTCCAGTTACGCCACTGCCCATGTTATAAAATTGAATAACTGTTATTGAATAACAGTTTAGTGCTTTTTTAATCATTATGTCGTCGGGGTACTTGGTAAATGTACCGAAGTTAAAAGGGCGTGACACATATGACGATTGGTCATTTGCAGCAGAAAATTTTCTAATCTTAGCAGATTTAACAGAATGCATTGTAGAGCCAAAGCACGGGGCAGCATGGGATATTGATGTGATCAAGGATAAAAAGGCGAGAGCAAAATTAATATTAACATTAGATACAAGTTGATAATGTAAAATAAACAAAAACCTCAGCCCAGCTATGGTCAAAATTAAAGGCGATGTATAGTGATTCAGTTTTCACTCGAAGAATTAATCTTCTAAGAACATTAATTTCTACTAGATTAATTAATTGTGATTAAATGAGCTCATATGTCAATCAAATGATAAAAACAGGGCAAAGATTGAGGGGAACGGGATTTTATATTGATGATGAGTGGATAGGCTCTTTGCTCTTGGCAGGATTGCCGGAAAAGTTTTCGCCGATGATTATGGCAATTGAGCATTCCGGTATAGTTATTAGAACGGACGCAGTAAAAACGAAGCTGCTAGATATAGGAAACGAAGTTTCGGTTAATAATGATGAGAGCGCCTTTGTAGCAAAACAAAATGGCAGGTACATGCAGCGCCTAGATTCAAACTCGAATAATTTTGATACCTAAAAGGAAGTTAGATTCGTTTCAAAACTGTGAATAATGAGCCTGATAAAAATGCATTTAACATAGTTTTTATGATGTTAAAGTACAGGAAGCCCATTATGTACCACAATTGTCAGCTAATTTATTATCTGTTAGCGCTCTTACCAGAAAGGGTAACAGGGTTGTATTCAATGATAATAAATGTAAAATTTATAACAAAACTAACACTTTGGTTGCAGTGGCGGTACTTACAGGTGGAGTATATAAACTCATAACAAATAATATTAATTAAAGAAAATAATCATATTACATTAATTTGATCTTTGCACATAATTTTATATATCGAAGTTTATTTCTCTCAAAAATATGATCGTAGTAATATTAATTTATAAAGATAATATCAAGTGTCTGCAGCTTCATATATATCTCGCAAGTTTAGAAGTTCAGTTTCAGTTTTCCTCACAAACTTTACGAAGATCATTCAATCATTGACATTATTATATTACACAAAGGAAATTTTCATAAAATGATATTTACAAAATAGGCGTTGGAATTTTGGTATAACTAATTTTGGAACTAAAGAAATAATCTTATTTTATAGTTTACATATTAATTTAACGTATGTTTTAAAAAAAATGGAATACAAATTAAGAATAAAATCATTAAATGGCGAAAACTAAAGTAATCAAATTGTGTCCACTTGAAAATTCTGAAATTTCTTGTGACTTATTTTAGTTTGCATTGAAATAATTATAGAATACTTATAATACTACAAAGACTTCCTCTAATATTAAAAATGCATTCTTGTATGTTTTAAATTTTACAATCCATAATTACATGAAAATACCTTGTGCAGATAAATTGATTAAATACTGAATTAGTAAACATTTATCAAGTATTGTAGACCATCCAAATAAGTTACTATAACAAGTTATTTTTAAAAAAAATCGATCATGAAAAAACTTACTTTTGACACTGTAAAATCAATGATGTCTAAGACATTCATGTTAATTGAAGTAAGGCACTGGCTGAAAGCAATCAAGAGAATTTGTTTGATCGTTGTTTGTTGATCGATTTGTTTAAATGAATCGTACTTCATTTTTTCTCTTTAGACCCTATCTCAAAATCGGTAAAATAGTTTTGCTCTTATGATTACTATCACTACCATACCCTGGTACAACTGTAGGCAATCTGCCCAAGAAGGTCATTGTCATTGTTTTGTCCAAAATTGAACAAAAATGTACAATTTATCAAAACTCCACAAAGCACCTGATTATTGCAATAAAATTAATCAAAATCATTAGTACTGGAATGAAATAATTAAGTCTAATTCCGAATATTATTATTTCTAGTTTCTAACAACAATGAATAGGTCCCTGAAAACATGATAAAACACCCTCAAAATGAACTTCTAATGGCGCAAAACAGGTTTGAACTGATTATAGCGACAAGACCGACAATGACGCTCAACACCTGACATGATTTTTATAATGGATTTTCCCATGTTATACATTTCCGTCGTTGTATTACTAATTCGAGCCTGCACTTGTGAAAACATGATGCTAGACGATGCAGCAATGAGCGAGCTCATATCGATATCCCATTGAACTATGTGCGGCAAAATCTCTGCTGAACCGGCACGAGTTTACAATCAATCCAAAGAAATAGATGATGAGCTATTGAGCGATGATTGCCGTGGATAAAAACACCTAAATGGTTTATATTTCACGTACGGTTGCAACAGAAATTCAGAGAATTTGTGATTTTATCTGGTGTAATCATCGTTACAGATATATTATTCATTGCAATTTTTAGTGTTACATTCAACGAATTTAACATAAATATGCAAAACTTCAATGCTTCACTACTTGGGCTAAATCATGAAATGATTCTAACCCTTAGAAAATTCAGAATATTAAATCAATACATCACTCACATAACATGAACAAAAAAGATTATTTAGAAATTACCCAATTTTTTGAAATTTTAAATTTATCATATTTAAAGATCAATTAAAATGATTTAATCACAGCAGATTTAAATAAAAATCTTATATGGCAATGCAGAGCACAAAGAACCAATTTGACCTTGAGCAAGCATATGGAGAAAACTAAACTAAAACCAACTATATCACAACAAATAACACATATCAAAAAAACAACTACCTATGTTCAGTAAAACTTCCAGCTAATTGTATATATATATATATATATATATATATATATATTAATTAATTTCTTGGGGGGCGTAACATCAAGTAAAAAATGTAAATAATTAAAGATTATTTAAAACGTCTTTATTTTTCCATACGTTTCGACGTAAAATTCTATGTCATCGTTAGTGGTTCTACAATTTTGAAAAAAAAAACAGAAAGTAACGTTAAAATTTAAATATACAAAAGCAAAAATAAAAAGAAAAAATTTAACTAAAGAGACAGACTAATTATATCTAAACCTTAAATTAAAATAATGCATAAAACATTACTTACTTGAATTTCTTAGATTATCACTTACACATATTAATACAGCTTGTAAAAAAATAATAATTGGAAACAAGCACCAAATGTCAGTAATTTCTTTTTTATAAAGAATAAAACATAAGAAGTAATTAATAAATAAAATATTACACGTAAGTACTCGTGTTTCCGAAGCCAAAGCCAAACAAGAATAAAGTTTTTGTAAATATCCGAGATATTTTGAGAAAAAACAAACACATGTGGTCGTGTTTCTCCACAAAGACACGGGTATACCTACAATTCAAGAACATATATCCGAACCAACACACACACACATATATTTAATATATATATATACATATATCTAATATGTGTAACATTTTTTGTAATTGATAATTTATATAAATAGTTATCTCGATTAATATAAGAAAAATTACACCTGGGGTTAGTTGAAACAAATAGTGGCTAGTTGTACAAATTATATGCACATTTATGTGAAGACAATTAAATGCATTATGTAATTTGTAAGATACGAGCACATGTAAATTGTGTTACAGGATATATTATATTATCAGAGGCAATATTTTCGTATTTTTTCGTTACTATTTCCTCCTGTAAATGTTGCATGTTACAATTAGCCCCAAGCACAAGGTAAGTTGCAACACCGCACTTTTGCGAAAAAATTATTATAAAATACAGCACAACATTTTTATTAACTTCCCGTAGGGCAAGTTATAGTAATAGCAAAAAAATCAAAAATGAAAATTTTTATATATCTACGTTTAAGAGGTTTCTGAACATTTTGGCATACCTTAGAAAAAATGGATGTATGTGTGTGTGTGTGTATGTATGTATGTACGTGTGTGTATGTATGTGCGGATACAAATTTTCGTCGACGATTTCGGGAATACGGTTCAACCGATTTGAATAATTCAAAAAACATTCAATTCGTATTGATAAGGAGACGTGCTGATTAGTTTTTGGCGAAGGCAGCTCTAGCCGTTCCGAAGATACGGGGCAGAAAGTGCCAAAAACGGTAACTCAGTTTTTGAGAGAACGGAGCGTCCGATTTGAATAATTCAGAAAACATTTCACTTGTATTGACAAGATGAAGAATCGATAAAATTTTCATGAAGGTAGGTCTAGCGGTTTCGGAGATATGGAGGAAAAAATAAAAAAGGAGCCATTTGGCGGTCAAAAATGATCATTAGACATATGTACATCAAATTATCAGATATTTTATAGAGATTTTAACAATAAGTATACATTTTGTTAACATTCCTATGGGTTCCGTACCAATGCTTATGCGTTAGAGAGCGACGCGGCGCTTACGCGCTTTATATTTTGTCCCTATGAGTTAAAGCAGTACGATTGCTTTGAAAAAAAAAGTTCAGATCTTCCACAATATGTCAAAATAAAGAAAAAAAAATTAAAAAAAGAAATAAATAAAAAAAATTTTTTTTTTCAAAAAAAAGTAATTTTTTGTCCAATTTATAGTTTCTCAAAAATCTTATTTTTTCAAAGTAAATTTTTTTCAGAAATGTTATTCGTTTTTAAAAAAATAATAATTTTTGTTACGGGAAGTTCCAGCAATTTGCCTTAAGGCACGATGCCTTAATTGCCTTAAGACAGAATTCCACTTACAGCTAGTATCCAATTTACTTGATTCGGTAAAGGAATAGTTACAGCAACTATCCATCTTCATATCTTCATTTCGTAGAAGTATAATCAGTGGTTTTTAAGTAGCCCCTAGCTTCCCTATATTATAGCGTCAATTGTACATGTGAAGCGGTACTATTTAATTACTGATATTTTTAATTACCAATTTTAAAAATAACTATAGTTATGTTGGGTATATTAAAAACATTCATAAACTTAGCAGAATTTTTTTCATATATACTTATAAGGTGCACTATTTTCCTCATCATATCGATCGATCTAATTGGATATTGGCTATTGAGCCAAAGTACGTAGACCTCATTAGTTTTATAATAGCTAAACAAACATCGTTAAGATAAGCAGAAATATATGGCAGAACTGCATACTTGCTGAAGTTATTTTAAAGTCAGTCTATTCCATCGATTTCCTGGTACAAAAAAAAAATTCTTTAAATCTGACAAACGTAACAAAAAGTTATATAATATGTAAGTCATTAATATACAAATTAATTTTACAATATTATATGCATACATAGAAATTAGAATCATAGTAATTTTTTCCTTTTCCTTGGTGAAACATAAAATTGAATTAATATGAGTGTAACAAAGGTGGTCACATAAAAGGAATGTTTGATTGTCTGGGGTTTTCAAAAAAATTAGATTTAAATTGAATCCGGTAACCAAATCCACTTAACTTTAAAACAGTACAACTACCTACCTGCCCATCAAATATCTGGATATTATATATATGATGTTACACAACTGGTCTGCTTATATGAATCAAATAGTTAATCACTAAAAAAATTCACGAATACACATTTTCAAAGACAGGTTACAATAGCCTTTCATATAAATAAATTCGAACTTCATGAAAATTATAAGAACGATCGAACAAGATCGATTTTTTTCAAGTTGATTATAAAGAAAATTGAATACACTTTTATACGAAGGCTCAAAAGCAAAAAAAAAACAAATCGAAAAATATGATATATAATATCACAAGTAAAAGAAGAGTATTACATATAATGTAATAATTCTCACAAAAAGTCCATAATTCTGATTAAAAAGTATATATAAACACTCATTTTATTGTGTTAAATGGTTTTTGTTCATTTAAAATTAAAGTTAAGTTATTCAGCATAAAAAAATTCATCACATAAATATAGGACAACCCTTTGTGTTACTATATGTTATAATCACATTGTTTAATAAGAAAGAAATTAGTAATATATCTATAATGCTTATATGAATCATATACTTTATTAATGGAAAAATTCCCCAATACATAATTTCAAAGACATGTTACAAAAACCTTTTACATAAATAAATTCGAACTTCACGATAATTACAAAATCGAACAAAGAAACGCCAATTTTTTAAAGTAAATTATGAAAAAAATAGAATTATATACAAGGCTTCATTACGAAAAAAAAAACAAATTAAAAAATACGAGATATAATATAACATCACAAGTAAAAGAAGATGTATAATATATAATCGAATAATAAAGTTCTTTTTACAAGTCTGTTATTCTGAATTGAAAAAAAATATTTAAAAACTCTTTTTGATAGTATTCTTAACTAGTATATGTTTATTTAAAATTACAGTTAAGTTATTTAGTATCAAAAAACTCATATGTTGAAAACACGTCGTTTAATAAAAGAGAAATTTGTAATATATCTCTAAAAATCTTATACGAATAAAACATTATACAGTTGTCATATAATAAGTCAGAAATTAGTTACATTCTCCAAATAAAACAAAGTTCGTTAGTATTTATATGTAAATATATAAGGGATTAAAAATATATGAGATATTCGAAATTGTTAAATATTTAATCTGAGGTTCTAGATTCGATACCCCCTTCGGAAAGTTCTCAAGCAGTTAAAAGATATGAAAAGAATTGGGTTTATTTTTTTTAATTGAAGATGTTATGGCTAAGTAATAAAATAAATTGAAAACGGTTTAAATAAATATTGATACATTCTATTTGTTCAGATTACGAAAATTTAAAAGATTTCTTATAACAACTTTGTAAATTTTGTACTGTCAACCTCAAAATATTAAGCAACTTGACATTCATATTATATTCAGTTTTTTTTCATAAAATTCAATTACGCACTGTAATTATATTGCTCAATACAAAAAATTAAATGCTAAAAATTTCATATGAAATATAGAACATTATCATAATATAGATAAAATAATTATAATTAAATTGAGTGCCTACTAAATTATCTGGTGCATGAATTACATAATGAGTATCTAATTAACATAAATCTGGATTAACGTTGACCGCTTCCTATGAACTAAATATTACCTCTCAGAGCAATTACTATTTTATCATAGTTTTATCTAAATTCTATCACTAAATCAGATTATACCATTGGTCATTCCAGTCAGATTATTTGAATGAAATATTTCACAGTGATGATAAGCGTATTACGATCCACGCTATATCCGTTAAATGGTCAACAAATAGAGCAGTCGATAGAATGCATCTGTTGGAAAATGAAAGGGTTTTTACCCAGCATAAATTTTCAAAGAAGTTTTCCAAAATATCTTATTGAGCTATTAAACAAAGGACAAATGCTATTTTAAAATTACGTAATTACTTACATAGCATAAGCATTTTCACTGAATTTACAAATACTTTATGTATAACTATATGATGAAGGTAATTATTAAAAAATATTATTAGGTTAAATAAAATCTAATCGAGTATTATTAAAAAAAATTCAAAATAACGATACAATTGTAACACACTTTAGTGTCTCCAATTAACAGACCAACATTTTCAGTATGCTTATCTTTTCACTGAACCTACTAAACATCAATAAAGGCGAACATATTCGATCGCACAATCAGTGTTGAAAAACACTACAAATTTAATAATTAAAAGTTAATATTTGAATATACACGAGACGATTAAAAAAACATGCATTTTAATTAATATATTCAAAATATCACGTTTATCTAACATAAATTAACAACAAAAAACTTAATTTTTAGATACAGAAATATCACAAAATTTCTAAAGAAGATACAATAAAATAACAGTATTACATTATAGTGTCGTTCAGTAAGTAAAAGGTTATTGAATTCTGATGACAGTTAAGATTAAAACAGAATTAACTAATATATACCTTCTAAATTAGCTTACTTGTGGGGTTGGGGCAAATGAACCACCTAAATCATTACATTGGCTAGGTATAATAAAAAAATAGTAAATAAAAAAGTAAAAACACGTTGAAAACGAGCAATTTTACAAAAAGTGAATAAAAAGAAATAAAAAATTGATATAAGTTGTATAATGTATTATGAAGAATGTATTATAGAATATACGTAATTTAGACTACGCATCCGCAATCTTTAGAATAGTTCACATGTAGAGATATAATGACACACCTGAACCTTTTGTACTGGCAAGATGTAAACAATAAAAATAATAATAAATGAAATAGTAAAATAATTAAAGTATCATAGTCAAATAGTTAAAATAGCAATTTTATAAAAGTCAAATTAAAAGTTTTCTCCAATTCCAATGAATTATTTTGACGAAGTTCAATACGAAGATTGTATGAAACGGGATCTTTGTAAAAAATAAATGAAAAGAATATTTATTCTAAATGAAAACATCATACTAGTTTGTAACTAGTATGTCAAAAGTATGCTGTCAAAAAAGTGAATTTTGTCATATTACTAAAGTCTCAAACAAATAACGCAAACTTTTTATTGGATTGAATAATCTAAGACGACATACAGTTGAGAGAATTTTGGCCTGTCAGATTTTTGTGCCAAGTCTATTACCGGCATAAATAGTATATTATTTTATATGCATATATAGCATCTGCCATCAGATTTATTTACACACATATAATAATTTTTTATCTATTTTTGCTAAGAACATCATGTAATCATATTATGAGCAATAAAATTTTTATTACTCGTTTATCATACTTGTCCGTAGTAATATCGCAATAGCCATTTAATCAGGTTAATCTTCTCGTCAGCAGAGACGAGCTCTTTATGAGAAATTCTCGATTATGGTTTTCATTATATAAAGTAGTCATATGCAGGTTGATTAATATAAAATTAATATGCTTTAATAGTATTAGTATTGCCGGCAGTGAATTTTTGCAAAAAAAATATTCATTCCTGGATTAACAATATCAACAAATTATTTAAATTCTTAAGACAACACCATACAATAATTATTAATAATCCTTATACAAATATTAATCACTGATGCTTTATTATTAATCAATTTTGACATAACTGGTTTGGAGAATTTGATTAAAGTTAGTTTTCAAAATTCAAAGTATTTTAGACATACTATAATAATATTTTCAATTGAAAAGGTAAACGCTAAGTTATTACTAAATTTAAAACATAATAAATAAATTTCATAGATCACAATTAACGAAAAAACTAAATTACTATGATGAATCATAATTAGCGAAATTTGTTATCAATCGTTTAATAACTTTATCGCAAAATTTTATAATATACTACTCCGTAGTAGATACATAGTAACTTTTGCAAAATTCCATAACTAGAAAAACTTTATAAAGATTGAGAAAAATCTTAACTGTGAAATAAGAATTAATTCGAAGATCTTTTAAGAATAATAGAACTACAAGCAGGTTCAATATTCACATGGAGTTTTGTGATAAAATTCAGATGTTTGTTGTATTTAAAAAAACGTTATTCACATAGATTACAATTAGGAAAAATCATATAATTCTGATATTAATATTATCTAATGTTTAATAATTTTATCGCAAAATCTTATAATATAGATACCACACTCTGTAGTTGGTGCATAGAAACTTTTGAAAAATGCTATAACTAGAAAAAGTTTATAGAAGTTTGAGAAAATACTTAACTGTGAAATAAGAATTATTTCGGAGATCTTTTAAAATTAATTA
>NW_020539726.1:5287439-5434994 GCF_003426905.1 Ctenocephalides felis | reverse complement strand
ACTCCGTAGTAGATACATAGTAACTTTTGCAAAATTCCATAACTAGAAAAACTTTATAAAAGATTGAGAAAAATCTTAACTGTGAAATAAGAATTAATTCGAAGATCTTTTAAGAATAATAGAACTACAAGCAGGTTCAATATTCACATGGAGTTTTGTGATAAAATTCAGATGTTTGTTGTATTTAAAACGTTATTCACATAGATTACAATTAGGAAAAATCATATAATTCTGATATTAATATTATCTAATGTTTAATAATTTTATCGCAAAATCTTATAATATAGATACCACACTCTGTAGTTGGTGCATAGAAACTTTTGAAAAATGCTATAACTAGAAAAAGTTTATAGAAGTTTGAGAAAATACTTAACTGTGAAATAAGAATTATTTCGGAGATCTTTTAAAATTAATTAATTGACTGTTATGATGAAACTATAAAAAATTATGAACTTTTTTATTAAGTAAAATTGACGGAATAGGTTTAAAATAATTTATAATATAGTTTAAAATATAATTCAAAATTTGCTCGATAATTGTTGTTTTCTTATATGTTATATGTTTTAATGTGGCTCATTTGGGAATTGCAACTTATAATTTTATTGAATTAAATATATATATATATATATATATATATATATATATATATATATATATATATATACATACATAAACTTGACTTGCTAATGCAATGCATCTACTAAACTGTCTTCGTCTTTTCCACAGTACTGGTGTCGCACGTACAAGCGGTGGAGGGTCGTAAAGCAGCTCTACCTTGTGACGTCACACCGCGCGGAAAACACGACACCGTACATATGGTGCTGTGGTTCCGAGAAGGAGGTGCCGAACCAATATACAGGTTAGACTTTCAAAGCCGTTTATAAAAGCTAGAGCAATGGCGCCAATTAATGGATCGTGAAATATGCTCGCGATATAAATAACGAAATATACTACACGATTATATCATACAGTTAACTGGAATTGACGGGTATGCTAGTAATAGTTTGGGGTCTACCCCATTTTGTGTATTGACGAGTATACTCGGCATGCGTATAAATTAGTAACTAATATTTAAATTGCGATTTTTGAGAAAAACAAAACACATTTTTTTATTTCAAGATGTTTGAAAATTCGGAGATCATGCCGGCTTTGAATAAGTAGTTGCAAGTGACATTTTACTTTAAAGCAAATTATATGAACTATTGCAATTTACCTTAAATTAATTTTTGCCTCAAATTGCAATAAGTATTAGGATGTAGATTACATTTTGAACTATCCATTTCAAAATAAAATGTTTGCCCTTTACTATAATTTGATAAATGCGATTTCCAAAGATATTGCAACAAACATGTAGAAAATTTACTTATAATACTTTCTTGTAAATCGTTAATTAAAATGTTTTTTAATTGTGAAAGATGGTCAGTATAAATATGAAGTAGCCGATATACGTATCTTTATGATGCATATACTAAAACACGGTTGTTTCAAACTTTGATGATTTTCACAATTGAACTTCTTTTCGTGATCCTGTAATTTTTTTGAATTTTCGTATTACTTCAAAGCAATAATTTTAATTCTTACTATTATGTGTTAATTTTTACATTTAATCCCTTTAGTATATATGCATGGAATATATACTTATATTAATTAAAACAAGAGTCAAATTTAAAAAAAATCACAATTTTGTAAAACGAACCCATCTTTTTCCTTGTGCAGTACGATTAACGAACATAGATAATAAAAGGGATATATATTTTATATAGATAATACAATATTGTATGAATTATATAACACAAACCATTATATTATTGTAAATGCATTATGTATAATAGATAAATTTTTATATATAATTCATTACTTAAAATAATAATAAAAATACAGACAACATCGCATCCAACAGTTGCTCATCTAAAAATAGCAGTACTATAAAGAAGATTTAAAACTTTTAAAACGATTATAAATATTAATCAATAGATAAAATTCCTATATTATGATTGGCAAATTTTTTGTACATAATTTGTTATTTTACGATCCTGGCGACACATTATTGAAGGATCAGCAATCAGTCAGATTCTGACCTGAAGTAGTATTCGTGTATTCTTTGATTGTGGTGGGTTAATAATTTACTTTACATTTATTTCAAGCAATTGAACTACGATTTAAGCTGGTCTTTAATTTAATGAAATATTACAAATAACTTGAAGATTTTATAATATATAAAATATAATATTTTGCTTTATTATGTAGGTTATCTACCATTATTTATAAATAAAAATTTAAAATTGACATTAAAATATTATGTTACCTACAATTTATAGATTTATCGGTAGGAAAAAATAGAGGGCCAAAATAACGTATTTAGTAATTAGCAAAAACACTGATATTATTTCTTTTATTTCAATATTTGCATACATATGTAAACTAAGCTATCGTAAACCGCTTTAAAAATGCTATAGTCTTGAATATTACCGAGTTAAAAAACATGTGAGTATTAAAACATGACCCTTTTTCGCTACGAGAGTGTTTTCCGCAGGGGTGGGGCTGCTATACGGGACAACGTGTCAGTTATAGCGTTACTGGAGAGACTTGTCACGATAATATATTTCTATGATTATCAATAAAAATTTGTTAAAAATAAAAATTGTGCTTCCAGTGAACTAGAAATTACAATCAAATACTAGAATTCTCATTAGTTTATCTTATAGTGATAAATCTTGAAGCAAAGATAAACACATGTCGGCATGTAGATGTCCGTCCATAGACGACATTTGTACCGAGAGGTATAATGAAGATCAAAAGTTAAGTTGGTGACTACAGTAGATGAAATTCGTAAGCCAATAAACATGCAAAGACAAAAATCAAAAACTAAACTGGGCTGGTTACATATTTCAACCATTAATACCAGATGATGTCAAATAGTAGTCACTTTTTCTGGAAAGCACAATTGCGAAATGCTAATGAAAGTTGTGAGAAACTTAAATATAAAATTTTTACTACTAGATATGACCATAAATATGCAGTCGATGTCTGAAAATTAATAATTAAGTCGAAATAACCAACTTATACATATGAACTAAAACCAGAAAGGCTTATAAAGTTGTTCTAAAAAAGTTTACTTTTCAACAAACACAGTTCAATACAATCAGAACTATAAAAATACATACATGTTGCACGTAGCATCCCTAATAAAAACCAGAGTAACAAAACCTCTATATGGTTTTCGTATATCTAGAACAAAATAATAAAAACAAAAATGAATGAATAATATTATAAATTGCTAATACCATAAAACTATTTGGTAAAAATTTCAAACTAATAGTCGCCTATTGTATACGCGTAAAATAATGACAATATAGATTACTTTGAACGATCTCAAAAGTGCATAAAGACAGACCATTTTTTATTGAACCCTTTTACGTTTCTTTTACTTATGTTAGAGAAAGAAATGAGATGAAGTTGTTAAGTATGACATGATCTTTAGAAAACTGAAACATATAAAGTGATTGCTGAGAGCTCCGAATACAGCTATAAAAATTACTGATGTAGGTAAATTGATTAAATATATTAGCGGTATGTCTAAAATAATAAAAAATAATAAAACATATTCCTTTTGTACATGAGTGCACGATTTAGCAGATAAAATATAAATAAAATAAAACGTAATCATCCTTATAGTAAATTCATTTCACAGAGTATATTCATTTACAAAGTACAAACTAACAAGTAATATATTGATAAAATATTAAAATAAGTCGCAAATGTGAAATGTGTTATATTTAAAATAAAGCATTATTTTATAGTGAGATAACATAAAGTAATTATTATAAAATTATCGAACAGTATTATGAATGTAATTCTACGCAATAAAGAAATTAATATGTACTTTGAAAAAAAAGTCTATTGTAACTGTAATTGGTCATATACCGTAAACTGTCCTTAACATTAAATATTCAAATAAAAATGTATACGTAATGAAAAATTAAGAAATATACCAATAAAAGCATAATATATATAAGTAATGATTACTATTGATTGAAAAAATCTAACGATTTAATCGTTATATAACTATATCCCTAGTTAATATAGAATAAACAAGAACAATACCAAAATATTTAAGAAGTCTCAAATATAACAATAATATAATACATTATATATTTGAATAATATAATACTTTTATTTAATACATTATATTTTTTGCAGTTTTTTCATTATGATTATCTGTTTATTATCATCTTATAGTTGCTATGATAAAACTTTGATACATCATGCAATATGTGTTTGTGTTTGGGAAGATTATATTAATAACTAGTATCATCGGACTATCATGAATATTAATGAAATTGTTCCAGTAGTAAATATAACATATTTAAATAAAAATATATTGCAAACAATCCTATTTGAATGGACCGAAGCCAGTTGTTCAGAAATGTCAATAAAAATATTTTCGAAACAATCATCGAGTAAGCAACACTAAGTACACGCATACAGAAAACTTAATTTGTGAGAACCTTTAATAATTTTGTTTTTATTAAATGTTGAAAGATTTTGGTAGCATTAGGCAATCAATATGCGTAAAATAATTTGATCACATTTTTTAACCAGTATCATCAGCTATATTAATATTCTAAAAATTATTTAAGTTATATTTATATTTTGTAAATTAAAATATTGTTATATAAAGATTTTGTAAAATTTGTTAAATGGTCTAGAATTAGTTGAGCAGGAATGTAAAAATTTAATTTTAGTAACAGCCTTTAATCTAGTGTTGCTAGAAAATATGATTACAGAAAACTATGTATAAGCTTTCAAAATAATTGTTTTTATCATAAATCGAAAGTAATATGCAATATGAATGAAGCTGCTTGGTTAGATTACATGTATGTACACATATATTTAGACCAGAATCTTTAACAGGGTTTGAAAAATCGAGTTTGTATAAACTTCAAATAAAATTGTTCTTATTAAAAATTTATGGCAATCAAGTCAGCCTTGGTGCCAAAAAAAAAACAATGGGTGACTTGGTGCTGTGAGTGTCACATAAGTACGCTCGTAGCATGTTCGTTTTTGCGCTCATATATTCTCACGCCACAGAGGTAGGGCAGCGAAAGCGTGAGCGTCAGTTTTTACTATCTGTCAAAACGAATGCAACTTAAGCATAAGCTAACCTTAATTTCATTTATTTATAAATTGTTAAATTCTTTATAATCCCGCAAAAATGGCAAGCTGTAGCTCACAATTATTTTTTGTTCAGCTAATTGATTCAGAAAGTAATAAAATTTACACAATTACTGTTACGGACCATGAATTAGAGCGACTACAATCAGGTTATATAATAATAAATAAATAATAATTAATTAAAAGGGAAAATATTCGAGTATTTTATTACGTTTGGTTAAGGATTAAGTTTTGTTTCAAGTTTGCTGTTTTAAACCCTTAAAAGGCTATAAGAGTAGTTCATCATCTATTAATAAATCAAAACATGTACAACAATAGAAACAAACCAGGAGCATCACACTAGGCAGATTGAAAACTATCATATTAAACACTCAAAAACAAATAAAGGACGTACTAGCCCCCTTAGAAGTGCAAGCAGCCTTTTCAACAAATTACCTACCGAAATAAAAATATTGACAAACTCGATGAAATTTAAAACTGCATTAAAAAACTATACCATATACAAACAAAATTGACCTTATTAGTTAAATATGACTCTTATACTTAATTTTTTTATATAAATGTGATATTTTAAAATGAAATAATATGAAATATATATATATATATATATATATATATATATATATATATATATATATATATATATATGTATATGTATAGACATAAATGTATAAAGCAATCCATAATTTCTTATACTAGGCACCCCTGCCTGTCTGAGATATGAATATATATAAAATGTTTATATTGCTAAATAAATAAAAAATATTTTGTTTTAATCCTTAAGTAATAAGTGACTTAATCGATTCCATCAATTGTTGTACTATTTAAAAATAGTATTTTTTTTGTGAAATTGCTTATATTAATTTCAGATGCAACTGTTACACGCTTGAAATTACAAGAGGCTAAAAAATCTGCTCAAATTGTTAGCGGTAGGTTTCATTAATATTTTGGGTTTTAATGTCTATGAAAGTGTTAGATACTTTAAAATAATTTTATTGTCATGATAAGTTTAAACTTGTATTATTAATTCAATTTTCACCTATGTACGTAATGGTAAATATTTAGAAACCGAAACAAAAGAACTTGAAAGTTCAAATCTCTTTTAAATGGCGATGGAATGGAATCACTTATTGAAGTGATTCACTAAATATGATTGTAATATTGATCCAATAAATTTATATGTGTGTTTGAAAGTGTGTGTGTATGTGTGTGAGTGAATGACATAAGCCAAATAGCTCATTGAATGGTCATGTATTCTGATTGCTATTGAAAATAAAAATTAAAAAAAAAATGGCGATGGAAGTATTGATGAATCCGTGAGAAGTCCTAGTGAAGATTCAGGTAATTTTAATCAAGGCAAAACAAAATCGATTAATATGCATATAATTAAACAGGGAATCGTTTATTACAGCATTTAAATGGCCTCATGAAAATATTCTTTTGCTTCTTGATGAATATGAAAAACGACAAATAGATTTCAGTAGTAGAAAAATGTCCCAAAAAAATGTGGCGCGACATTAGTGTTGAACTGAAATCTCACGGACATATCATTACAGGACCTCAGTGTTTATAGAAATTTTCAGGAATAAAAAAAACTTACAAAAAAACAAAAGACCATAACAATAAGTCTGGAAATTCTGCAAAACATTGGCCGTATTTGACTGTAAGGGTAACTGTTTATATTTCCAGAAAAGCATAATTTTTGAAATTTTTAATTTTTTACGTTAATGGATGATCTGATCGGTGATAAACCTTCCATTACACCTGTAGCAGTTTGCTCTTCTACTGAAAAAAAGAAGTTTATCCGAAAGCAGTTGTGGGAGTAGCAGTAGCAGTAATTTGGATAATAAAGCGAACCGTAAGGATATTTAATTTGTTTTGAAGATTTCTCTATGCTAATAAAAATATAATATTTTTTTGGCAGGAAAAAAGCAAAAAGCATCCCCGCTAGTGATTTAATTGTTTTCAAAGTGAGGTCAATGATAAGCGAACAAAATAAGGAGCGTCGGTTCAAAGAGTTTATGGCTTTTAAAGCCCAGAAAGCTAAAGAGTCGAATCAATATAAATACGAGCTTTAGAGTTATTAGAGAAGCTTGTTAAAGCTAATAATTCTACTTAAAGTAATTATGCTTAAAGACTGTTGTTTATTAAGTCGGACTTGGACTTGAAGATAATGGCTTCCAATACTCTGAATACCATATATTTTTATTGTTCTGAATAAAATTTAAAACAATTAAAAAAAAAATATGCACTTAAATATAATAACCAAAAAAATTGTTTGATTTTATTTCATTCCATCCAATAATTCATTCACTTATGTACAATAGTTTATTAAATGTATAATATTATTTGATTTTTATTTAAAATTTTCTTGTATTTATAATTATAAAAGTCTATATAATATAGTTTGTTCATGTTCATTTCTCATAATTGTAATTTTTAGCATTTATAACAAATGCACGGAAAATATTTTTTTACTTCAAAATTAAATAATTTTAATAGAAATGAGCCACCGTAGTTGTTGTGTCTTGGATTGCAAGAACACAAGCAATAAAAACGAATGTCATTTCTACAAATTTTCAACAGCAAAATGGAAAATAAATCAGCGTGAAAGATGGATATCTGCAGTTACACGGCTAAAATTAGTATCATGTCCTTAAACAATGTTAGATTTTGCAAAAAAAAATTAATATGTCAAAAAGATGTTATATTATTAAAATTTATTGATTAAAAATAATAATATTATGCAAACTGTTTAACTAATACAAAGCTGAAATAATGAAAAATATATATTTATATTGTTGATGGTACACCGTGGGTTTCCTAACCCATGTGATTGCATTTATAGCGAGCATTTCATAGGACGAAAAAAATTCGAAGGGGTCATGAAACCCATTTACACCCCAACAATTTTTCCATCTATATACAAGACTCGAAAAGTTAGTGAATCTGCGATCATAAACAGGTAAAATATATTTTTTAAAACGTGATCATTAGTTATATTAATAATATAACTACAATAATTTCATATTTTCAGGTACAATCGTTTAATAAACCGACAAATAAAAAAAATCACCACCAATATCAAGTTCTGAGCTCACAGTACTAGAACCGATGGAAGTGATTAATGATGTAAATTCCCAAACATTTAATTGCAATCGGTATGTCAAAACTGACTTGTGTCATTTGTGTCACAGAATTAGTGGTAGATACTAAGTCAGTGAAAATCCATTCTCGTAATAAATAATTTGTGAACAAAAAATGTGGTACTGATCAAAAAACGCTTGCTGATAATGAATGTCAAACGGATAATAAAATCTACAGAGAATTTGGTACGGTGACAAAGGATCAGGAAATGAGTGATCTGACCAGGTGTATCATTCCCAAATTTTGATTTTTTATTGAGTAAGCTATGTACACCTACGTCATGAAAACACATTGTATCAATAAAAGATGACTCTTAATTTTGTAAATGAAAATTAAAACTGGATTAACATTTTCAGTGTATTATTTAGTGTTCACAGAACTACAATCTCAACCATTTTTTATGAAATCCTACGACATTTTGCTAGTGCGACAAGAAATTTTATATTTTGTACAGGTATCGACGCAGTGCAAGAAACTATGCCTGTTTTTTCTTCTGATTATAATAAGACTAGGATAATAATTGATTGCACTGAATTTCGAATAAATATTCCTTCAAGTGTCGACAACCGATCTGACGTAGCTGGTGAAGGGAAATCAGATTCTCAGCTTACAATAGAGTCAGGATTGTTGAATTTATTGAAAGATGGTGACAAGGTTTCAGCAGATAAAGGTTTTCTAGCTATTAAATCAGTGATAGATGCAAGCGGAAAAAAGTTAAAATGGTCATGTCGCCTTTTCTGAAAAAAACGGTGAATTTACAAGTGAAGAAATTCAACAAACATATAAAATTGCATGGGTTAGGGTTAGGGTTCACGTTAAAAGAATTATGCAGCGGTTAAAGACATATCATATTTTGAATTAAAATTATAATTAATAATTAAAATATTAACATATATTGTGTTTTGGTGAATTTACAGCCATCAATTATTTCTGACAAAAAAGATTCTGAAAAAGAACAATAATAGTGTTCTAATACTAATAACCGTTATTGTACAAATAAAAATTTATATTTGTATAAAATTGTACGAATGTGCAAACAAAGCTGCAAATATTGCTCAAAATAGAATTTCTCGCTCTTCAAAATAACACGGACTGATAAATAACAATGTTTATTTCATCTTATACAAAAATTTTACGATTTTTTAAAGTGACAACTTTGTCAAAAATTTTATATAATAAATACTCACAATCAACAACATTACCACTACGTAATCTTCATTTTTTTAACTTTTATACATAAAAATCATAACAATTACTAAATATTTTTGCTTTTAATTACTAATATAAAAAAATATTTTACTTAAAATGTATCGAAGTGTGAAAATAATATAGGACCGTTATATTGTTTTAAATAAAAATATTTAACAATTATAGTATGTTATTATTTATCTTGATAAAATATTGCTATAGTTTAAAAAAACGACTTATCTGAAGTCTTTGAAATATTGGAAATTATGCTAATTTAACACATAGAGTACAGGCAATGCAGTTTATAATAATAATAATAATAATACGATATTTTATGAGTTTTTGGTCTTTCTGACTCATATGTTTGATTTTGGTGAAAAGAACTTAATATACTCGTTACTGATGCTGAGTTATTTAAATTAGATATAATTTTGTTAGATTATTATTAAAACTAGCTGTAAGTGGAATTCTGTCTTAAGGCAATTAGGGCATCGTGCCTTAAGGCAAATTGCTGGAACTTCCCGTACCAAAAATTATTATTTTTTTTAAAAACGATTAACATTTTTGAAAAAAATTTACTTCGAAAAAATAAGATTTTTGAAAAACTATAAATTGGACAAAAAATTACTTTTTTTTGAAAAAAAATTTTTTTTTTTTTAAATTTTTTTTTTAAAAAAATTTTTAAAAATTTTTTTTTTTTGAAAAAAAAAATGTTTTCTTTATTTTGACATATTTTGGAAGATCTGAACTTGTTTTTCAAAGCAATCGTTCTGCTTTAACTGCATAGAGACAAAATATAAAGCGCGTAAGCGCGGCGTCGCTGTCTAACAGGTAAACATTGGTACGGAACCCATAGGAAAATAAACAAAATTTATACTTATTGTTAAAATCTCTATAAAATATCTGAAAATTTGATGTGCATATGTCTAATGATCATTTTTGACCGCCAAATGGCATTTTTTTTTACTTTTTTCGTTAGATCTCCGAAACCGCTAGACCTGCCTTTATGAAAATTTGATCAGTTCTTTATCTTGTCAATACAAGTTGAATGTTTTTTGAATTATTAAAATCGGACGCTCCGTTCGCTTAAAAACTGAGTTACCGTTTTCGGCACTTTTTGCCCCGTATCTCCGGAACGGCTAGACCTGCCTTCGCCAAAAACTAATCAGCACGTCTTCTTATCAATACGAATCGAATGTTTTTTGAATTATTCAAATCGGTTGATCCGTGTTCCCGAAATCGTCGACGAAAATTTGTATCTCGTACATACATACACACACACACACACACATACATCCATATTTTCTAAGGTATGCCAAAATGTTCAGAAACCTCTGAAACGTAAAGATATATAAAAATTTTCATTTTCGATATTTTTGCGATTACTATAACTTACCCTACGGGAAGTTAAAAATTAAACTTATTGTTTTTTATTGTTTAGTTGAATATAGTTGTAGTAGTATATATATATATATATATATATATATATATATATATATATATATTATATTTGTACTAATAACTGGCAATTTTGTTTACATTTGTTTACATATTATATATTAAAAACACCGGTATTCCAGTTTTAAAATGAAAGATAACCGAAATACCGGTATTGAATTTTTTTACGGTATTGCATTCCCTAGTTATAATTATATTTCACATATATTTAAAATTCTTTAAAAGGTAATATATATATATATATATATATATATATATATATATATATATATATATATATATCAAATATGTAGTTGCTTTCTAAATTTAAATTTAGTAATAAATAACATTAAATATAAAAATGCATGATGCTTTCCTAAGCTTTGTTCATCTTATAACCACATATAAAATTTTTTTAGAATTCTCTGAACTGGAATGATGGTCTTTAAAATACCTAATTGAGTGATAAAATAAATAGGATCATGATTCTACATTATTTTGACTATATCATATGATTTTGGCAATTTTCAATAATACTGTCAATACTTACCCCAACTCAATTATATATCGGAATGTTCAAATTGAATTATGATATTTAATAATTAATTAATGAGCATAGATTCAAATATTTGTTATCTAACTCGATTTGTACCAGAAATAATCGCAAACTATTTAGGAAAAATAGCACCAATAGTGGAATATTATCTATTACATTGATATTATAAAAATATAGAATAGCATTAATTCAGTATATGTTAATTTACTATAAATTAATAATTTAATAATTTTATAAAATTATGGAATAATCATTATTGAAAGCAAATTATGCTGCATAAAATCTATCTAGTATGCGTTCCCAACTTTTCCACATTCTAGGGCAATTTTTAGATGATTTTTTTGTGAAAAACAGTGATTTTAACAGAATAATCTGGTTTGTGTATTTAAATTACTTACTGTTTTAATATTTTTAAATGCAACAGTAAATGAATGAAAAATATTATTCAAAATTCGCCTTTTGCGACTTTAAGTTGACTTTGAGATTAGAGTGTAAAAATAATAAGTTGAAAATTAAGATAAATGTTAATAGAATAACATAAAGAGAATGTTATGAGCATAAAATTCTTTGATAAATTAAAATGGAAAATTATTTTGATGAATGGTGCATACTGTGTTTAACTTGTACAGAAATAAAACATTCCAAAACATGTAAGTGATAAATAACAATACAAATTCTCTAAATATTTATATTTATATTTTATCAGAAAAAATGTCAAATATTTTTTGTTTTGTTAGATTTCTAACTGCCATTAGGAAATGAGAAATGAAAATCTCAAAAATACATAATTTGAAAATTGAGGTGATTTTATCGATTAATAGTTTAAAGATCATCTATCTAATCATATAAATATTCCTATAGAAACATACGATGTATATGCATTTGTGTAAAGCTAACACATAAAAGATTGTACAGATATTGACGGATACAAAAGTTGAAGTAGAAATTTAATTCGACAATATATACTTGGCAACTGCAAATACACAACTTTCTTTAATAATTTTTTTTAGTTTAGAAATCCAAAAATTTTATAAAAAACTTCTCAGACAAGATATATCAATGTTTGCCTGTAATTATAAGAATAGAATTGACGCACATCCAAACCAACTAGCATGCAACTTATACCAGGAAGGCTAGCCGACCAGGCTCAAAAGGAAAATATCTCGAGATTTAATATAGTTTATTTTTATATACATTTTTTTTCTTTTTATTTGTCTTTAGTTTTTTTCTTTTCTATATATTAACTATAGTAGGTACACCACTGGGCGTATCTACTAATTTATAAACAATCAATTGTAAACACTTGTCAGCATTCTCTGCTACATATAATTATTTTTATAGATTGCAGAATGAAAATAAAAAAAGACATTTTCATAAATGTGGAGATTAGAAAAAAATACCAGTAAATTTACAAAATTTTCGGAATAAAATTTGCTTATTACTTTTAAATATAATTCACCTATATCCTCCGTTTCCAGCGAAGATCTCAAAAAATTCACTCATATGGTAAAACACTGCTAAGCCAAAAATTACTATAAAAAGACTTTTTTGTCAGTTTTTAATATAATAAATAACAAACACATTAAACGAAAAATTATCGGACCATTGATAACGCCAATGCCAAACTTTTTTTTTATAAATTATAGATTTTGTAAAAAATATTTTTGTTATTTGCTCACATTAAATAAATTTAGACTATTAATTATATATAAATAATTAAAAAGTAAATTAATGACATTTGCTAACGAAACTTCCATATACAAATCATCACGATCACCTACGCTACTGACCACAAAAATACAGAGACACATAGACCTGTTGCAATTAGATATTTTGTCGTGAAAAATTATAATCGTTCCATCAGTTTTAATAAGTCACTTATAAGTTAGTGAGCTGAGTGCAGGTAGAATTTTTGTTAAAATGTTTCCCATCAGAGGGGACATAGTGTCAAACAATGCTGGTGATACAATCAATGAATCAAATAATTTGAACACAGCGCTATGCCCAGAAAACGTCATTTTACAACGGAATGAGTCATTGAAGAGCCTTGAGAATCTGATAAATGAACTGCACATAATTGTCAAATATACATAAAGAAGTTCTTTTTTTTTGTTACAATTTATTTTTTGTTAATCAAGACTTTAAATTTAATGTCTTATTTACAAAATTTATATGAGCAAAAAAATACAAAAATACAAAAATAAGCAATAAATTGAATATAAAATGAAAAAATACATAAAGACGTGAAGATAAAAACAGGCAACATAGCGGCTGTAATTAAAAGATTTATTGATTTAGATAACCAATTTATAGAGGAAAAAGGCCGAAGCACGAAAGATACGGAAGTAATGATAAATGAAGTGCAATGTTGTTAAACAGCCCATATAGAAGAAAGTGTACGGCAGGACACAAGCGAAGCCACAAGAAACCGAAACACACAACATATAAGCAATAATCAGGTTAATGAGAAAAATGGTTTGCCAAGACGTCAGACGATCATAGAAATATGTAATGAAGAACAAATCGACGTAAATGACTGGCATAAAGTTCAGCCGAGGAAACAGAAAAAAAGGAAGCAAGGGTACATCTGTTAGAACAGGACTCTATAACCATAATATGATGAAAAATCATAGATTTTTACAAAACTAAATGCCTTATTGATCCGGCCTACCGAAAAAGTTAATTATTCCGAAATCTTATGTCGCATCAAACATGATATCCCTGATGATCAGGTAAATACGACAGTAGACAAAATAAATAAAACCAGAAATGGGGACTTGTTGATAACTATTTCTAAGAAAAGTGCAGACAAAGGCCAAGGACTACAACCGATTATTGAAGTGTGTGAAACTAGTAGCATATGCAGACGATGTTGCCATAGTAGTTGTCTCCAAAATTAATCGCTGGATGGAAACAATGATCCTTCAATCAGCACAACAAAAAAGTGAAGCTGTTCTTATCACTAGTAGAAAGACAATAGAGACCATCAAGCTAAAGATAGGAAATCTAGAGATCACGTCAAAACCTCACATCTGTTACCTTGGTGTAATGCTTGATGCTCATTTGAATTTCAATCAACAGGTGGAACGCGTTAGTGCTAAGGAGTCAATAGTTAGGATGAGACTTGCTCGACTGATGCCTAATGTTGGAGGTTCTAAACAAACCAGAAGAATATTACTATCGTCAGTTGTTACTTCGGTGCTGACATATGGTATCAGTCTAGGAGAATGGTAGGGCCCATATATCGTCTGAGTGCTATAAGAATTGCTTGCACAATTCGCACAATATCGGCGGAAGCAGTGTGCGTCATTTCAGGAACTGTGCCTCTTTTAGTCTAAGCAGAGGAAAAACAATCAATTTACCATAGAAGACATCAACAACTGAGTTCTGAAAAGTTGAGATTAGAAGAACAGCATTGATCGATGGCAGCAACTGTGGGATGTCGCAGTGTAGGGCAGATGGACGCATCGTCTCATTGCAAACATCAAAGTCTGGCTAAATCGCAAGCATGGAGAAGTAAATTATTATACTACGCAAATGCTATCTGGGCACGGCTGTTTTCAAGCCTACCTACACCGCTTCAAACACGATTGCTCGCCGTATTGCCCATATTGTTTGGACAAAATCGAGGATGCTGAGCATGTGTTTTTTGTGTGCCCGCGATTTGGTGCTGCACGGACGATGTGGAAGAGACATTGAACCTCAGAATTACCCCAGTAATGTTGTTGAAGTGATGCTGAGAAGTAAAGCTGCTTGGAACGCCATAGACAGAATTGTGAGAGAGGTGCTTATTGACCTGCGCTTTATGGTAAAAGAAATGACGAATGGAACTTCGCTCATTTGAAAGATGAGTATAAAACAAGTTAAGAATTATAACATTATAGATCCTCCCTCCACGAAGTAATGCCTAACGGCGGTTTCCGTGGAGACCAGAGGCAAGGAAAAAGCGGAGGTTTTAGTCGGCATTATACCAGAGCGGTATTGAGTCCGACATACCCAGATAAAAAACCAGTCTGGGGTGCATAAAGGCATTTCCTTCGCTATACAAAAAAAACATAGACCTGCTGATATACTATACGGAAAAGGGCAAATTAAAATTATCCCAATAAAACAAAAGCTATATTCTTTACTAAGAGTTGTAGTTTCATTACACTGACTGACTTGGAGAAACTAAAAGTAATGGGCCATGAAGTTGACTGATCCAATGATGTCAAATACATTGGTGTGACCTTTGATCATAGACTCTGCTTCACAAAACATACTAATACAAAAATAGGACAGGCTTACCGAATGATAAATCTACTAATACCTCTTTTGAACCACAACAGCCCGCTAAGCGTGAAGAACAAGCGTACACTCTACTTGACACTTATAAGACCGTTACTGCTATACCAAGCTCCAGCATGGAACGTGACAACTAAGTCCAAACGACGGAGACTATAAATAGTATAAAACAAAGCTTTGCGACTGGTATTTGACAAATCAAGCGACCCACTGACGAGACACTATTACGCAACAAAATATTTACATGAACAGACTGACCATTTGACTATATTTTGAACAAATTGACCACAATAATACCATCCAAGCCCTAGACCAATATACTCCGAAAATAGGTTGGTATAGCAAACATGCAATACCAAGCCTTTTTCTGATTGAGCCTTAGCGGCAATGTTATGCGTATCCCATTAGCAAATACTGAAATGAAGACTTTTTTAGGGAAAATAGTAAACTTTTCCCCTTTGTTTTGTCCAATTGTATCTATGTTAATAATTATTGAAGAAAAATATGTTAAATACTAATAATATTATATAAATGTGGATGAAATAGAATACCCTAGGTTAATATACTCAAAATTCTGTAAATGTATAGTACATGTAATAATGGTACTCATATAGCAAAATATATCTTGTTTGTCTGCCTGACTGTCAAAATTAAGTTTATGAACAATGATGCATTTGTAAAACGGAGTGTTTGTATCTTACCTACGAACCTACGTATTTCTACCAAAGACTATATAATGAAAATTTGTAACGGTAAAAGATTTTGGACAGTAAAACCATGAAAATGTTACTATAGAGACAAACTATAAATTGTTTGTTGTTTGTTTTGTTTGATTGATTTAGCATTTATAATTACGTGTAAATGTAAAATTAATAAACTTCGTTAAAAAATATTTTCAAAACCGTTTAAGATATAAACCGTGTAAAACAAATACAGTGTAAAATGGAGGGTAAGTATATTTTATTAAGGAACTATATCAGACATATATATACAGAAATTTCTCAGTGGCGTATCTACTAAAGTTAATATAAAAAAAACTGAAGACAAATATGGAGGGAAAAAAACGTTGAGCACATTTGGTACTCAATCTTTCACTAATCATATTAGCCATAAAAAAATTTGTAAGTCGACATAGTTTAAAACCAAACTTGATTCAAAAATATTCCCAAAACCAACCCCAAAAAGCATAACTAATATCTAAAATAAACTTGGAAATTGTTCTGAAAATAAAGCCCGTGCACACAACGCCAGATTTCTTGATTAGTGCATGCCGGATAGTTTGTTTCCTAGTAACGATAAGATAAACCATAATTTAAGATCTTGTCCGACATATTTTACGATCTTGCCAGGCATAATTTACATGTAGGCCCGCTATTTACTACGGCCCGCTAACCTAATTGCTGCCTATAACCGTTGCCACGCAACGTCAGAAACTACTTTTTATAACAACTTCTTTCCTCGGAAATTCCTAACTATTTGGTAGCTAGTACTTTCGGTGTCTAATAGAAAAGCTGTGTTTTGCCAAATGATTCAACACATGTACCTGATTCGTGGACCTTGGGGTTTAGCAAGTGTTCGGTATTTAGCCTTGTGTACAGTGCATGAATACATCGTATTATAATATTGTCTAGAGAATATTATTAGAATTAATTCCGACAAGTGGTCGACAGATCAAATTGAATCGTTAATTGATGCCGTGCGAGAAGAAACTTGTCTTTATGCTACAGACTCGCTTGCATATCATAATAAACATTTGAGAGGCAAACATTGGATAGAGTTGTGCAAAAAATGTTGAGAATACGGCCCGCAGCGACTCGAGATGAATGCCAAAAAAAATTGAAAGCTCTAAGAACACAATACAATTTCGAGAACAATAAGGTAAAAGCATCAATGAGAAGCGGGATTCGGACCAAAAATGTAAGTTTGTTTCCTTTTTTTATTCAATAATTACCTTAAATAAAATATCCAGCATTCGACTAATGCACCTTATATACCTTATAGGTCTATAAACCCTTTTTGTGGTACTTCTCAAAAATATCGTTTTTGGAAAGTTTTCTCACACCGAGAAAAAGTAAATTTTGAGAGTTTTTCATCTGCTCATTCTACTTCTGCTGGATATACCTATGAACCACCAATGAGACCAAAAAAAATAGAAAGGACTCATCATACCATGATATTTTTACTTGTGCAATAAATAGACTGGGGGAATCGATGGAAAAGAAGCAAGAAACACCAAAAGGTACACAAGAAGGGGCATTTCAATTAGGTGATAAATGATATTGTTTTCTTAGCAAAAGTTTTTTCAAGAAAATAGTAACATTAAGAAAATATTTAATTAAGATTTAAATAGATAAAAAAATATATTTTCAATAGATAAATTAAATTGGTAGTTATTCCTACAAGTTCTTCTGACATAGTTCTATATGTAAAAAGACTAAAATGTATTCATGTAAGAAGCATTTCAAACAAAAGTTTGATTCATTTTGTTTGAAATGTGTTTCGAAAAAAATAATCAGTATAATAATTATATTAAATGTAACAGAACGAACTACTAAAACCAGACTTTTGTAGTAGTAATATTTGTACAAAAAATTGTTTATTATGTTTAAAAATACATATCAGATTATGGTTTTTAATTTTGTTGTTTAATCTAACAATTAAACCGTACTAATTGAATATTATTGCTTATTATTATTATTCTATATAACATTTTTAAAATTAAAAATATAGTGGTGGATGTTTTTCCCACTCGCGTCTTTTTTACCCCGCGGAAAAGAAAAGTGTGGGGTAAGAAAAACCAAGAGGCTAATATTTGAAAAATAGCAAAATAATATATTTCTACAATGATAATCGAAAATGTTTAATAATTTGAATGTTAGATATAACTTCTCTCAATAAGTTTGTAGGATAACACGTAGATGATGTAGCTATATAAACATTATTATAATTTGTAGGAAGAAATAACTTTAAGAAGATTTATGCCAAATTTTCATGACAATCGACAGTTGCAGAGGTTCAAGTGACGCTACTTTTGAGTTATTCAAAACCATGAATTCAAAGCAATTTCGTGGATTCATCATTGAATTTTGAGAAATAGATGACAAATTTTAGAATAATAAAAAAACACATTCCTATAATGAGAAATTAACTGAAAAATTAAAAAAAAACTCATTATTTTATCTTAAACTTCTTGAATTCCGAGTGCAGTCGAACACAAATACCCAATAATACATATATACATATCAAAAAAAAAATTAAATAATACACTTTATATTAAGAGTTCACGTATCCAGCTTAAATTACTTTAAAAAAGTATCAATACACGTAAAGAAACTTACATAGCGTATGTGGACAAATCCTATGATTAAAGTAGTGTCTCACCTGAAACAAAACAAAACCAATTACATAAACTATAAATAAATTAAAAACTGAAAAATTATAAAGTTTTGAAAAAAAACTATATATATATATATATATATATATATCAAAATGCAGGACGTATGCGGATATACATGAAAAAAATATACATGTTTAATTATGTTACTGAGTGGTGTTTTTCCTACATAATAATTATAATATTTTATTTATACAGGACACCAATGATAGCACGTTTACTGCTTTTCAGATTCTTTTTCTACTCTTGATTGAATAAATATATCTTAATATTCAAATTGTCACATGAAGCAATCTTTATACAGTATGTAACTTTTTATTAATGTTAATAAAACAAAAGGTTAACAAAGATTTTGAGTTTTTGTAACAAATTGTTAAACGATTTAATTATAAGTTTGTTCCAAAAATTTAGTCCGCGGGGTACGGTTCTATTTATGCAACTATAATTGTAAATTAAAATTTAGAAGGTAATAAAAATTTATACGCGGTAAAATAGCTTTAAAACTTCAATTGATAATATAATAAAATATTTTAATTGCTGGGAATATTATAAAATACATTGTACCAACAGTAACATACAATGTTGTATGATTATAAAGTTTTTCTGGTGTAAAATCCAACCTCCAATCACCACAAACAAAGAGTCAAGAACAATATAGAAACTAGTAAACAATTATTCTTTATTGAAATAAACTTATTACAGTACATTAATTTATTGCATTTTATATTGTTTTGATTCAAACTATACATTGCACGATCAATCTTCAAATGATTAATTCCATATATTCAACTATATGTACATATATACGAGTAATTTGTTTTTTAAAGCAATTCTGCATATATAGTAATTAGAAAAGTGATCTGAACTTGAAAAAAATAGTTTAGTTTTCATATCTAATAGATAATAAATTTTATAATTACCAACAGAGTAAATTATAAAAACTATTCTGATTACATTGATATAATTTTGGTTTATTTTACCGTTTGCAACCACTTTCAATCTCTATTTTATATAATCATGCTGCATTTGCAGAAAAATTTTAACTCAAAATTATTTCCAAGATTTTTAAAGTACTGTCGAGTAAAATGATATTTTCCATTACATTTGGAACTTACACTACATTTAAAATGATATTTTCCATTTCATTTAGTCTTAGGAAAAATCTCAGACATCTTAAGAAGCTTTAGAAATAAACAATTTAATTCCATTTTACGACGGAAGCTTGTACATAATATGCAAGCTAAATTAAAATAGTTCATTAAACTTAAACACTTGAATAGTTGTTTGTTAGTTATTGATCAACATGTACTCACATTAACGTAAACAGTGTAAAATAAACATAAATGTTAATAAAGTTATGCATCTTATGGAAAATTAATTAAAGACGATCTGACGAACACACTTTATGAAGGAATTACGCCAATGTCTAGCATATAATAATGGGTAGTATTGCCCTAATGGGCAGGTCTGTGAGCTGAGTTAAATCAGAACTCTATTCAGAGAAGTTAACTAGTTTTTTTTTAACATTAATGATTACCTTATTTATATCACTTGAATATAGCAATATAATTGATAACACTTTAATTAAGCTGAACACAATTTTGTTGAAACAAATAATATTAAAAAAGCTGTCATTCCAAAATGTGTATATAATTCCTTTTAATAATTATTAATTATTGTTCGTCGATTCTCATTTTAACTAGCTGTAAGTGGAATTTTTTCTTGAGGCAATTATGGCATCGTGCCTTAAGGCAAATTGCTGGAACTTCCCGTACCGTAACGAAATGTTCGAGAAATACTGAATGTTTTCAAATAGATTATTATAAATATTGTAACATTGTCTAATATTTATGAGAATTATATAAACTGAATTGCAGAGTTGAAATTATTTGTAAAGTATATTAGAACTATAGTCAGAAATAAAAATAAAATCTGAAATATTTTCGATATACAAAAAACAAAAAACAAAAAAAAAAAAAAAAATGGAACTAGATTTTTTTTTCTAAAATCAATTATGTTGTTAAGACAAGCAGAAAGTTCTTTGAATCATTCAAATCGGACGCTTAGTTCTCTCGAAAACTGCCATTTTTTACATATTTAGCTCCGTATCTTCGAAATGGCTGCGCCTGCCTTTGCCAAAAACTAATAAGCACTTCTCCCAATTATTACTAATTGAATGTTTTTTAGATCATTCAAATCGGATACTCCGTTCTCTCAAAAATTCGATTTCTATTTTCTGCACTCTTTGCTCCGTATCTCCAAAACGGCTGGACCTGCCTTTGCCAAAAACTAATCAGCTCTTTTCCCTATCAATAGGAATCGAATGTTTTTTGAACCATTCAAATCGGTTGATCCGTGCGCCCTAAAACGTGACTGGAAATTTGTATTCATACATACATACACACACACACACATACACACACACACACACACACATCCATTTTTTCTGAGGTATGCCAAAACGTTCAGAAACCTTCAAAACGTCGAGAAATGTTAAAATTTTCAATTCCGATTTTCGGCCCATTACAATAATTTACCCTACGGGAAGTTAAAAATAGAGTATAGGTTTTAATTTTTAAATTCGATTTAATTTTTTGTAAAAGTTTGGTATTTATTTATATAAACTGCATTTAAATATGAAAAAAGCTTAATTAACTTACCGAAGGATAAGTTTATGTTTTCATAAAAAAACGAATACGATAATTTTATGTTTTTTCAACATTTCAAGCCATTCTAAATCAAATGAGACCAAATCTGGAAAAAGTATATGTGTGTGTGTGTGTGTGTGTGAACAGATTTTTTGCCGTAAATCTCAAAAACGGCTGGACCGATTTCAAAAATTTAAAAGCCATTCAATGTATCTCAATGAGGTCTATCTTTTGTCAGTGCTACGATCTGCCAAGCCGTTTCTTTGTAAATCGCAGACGTTTTAGCCCGCAATTCTGAATGGATTTTAAAAATTCAAAAACTGTTCGAAAGATATTGGTTGGGATTAGTTTTTGGTACAGATCGGCCGGGCCGTTTTCTTGTTTTTTCTTCAAAAAAAAAAAATTTAATGATTTTCATGATTATTTTCTTGACGGTAAATACCGTAGCATTATAGATCAAACTAAAATATCACGGCCCTACGACAACTCGTTTAACTTTAAAAATTCGTCAAAGTTTGCAAAAATTATTATCATTTTTTTGGCATTTGTCAAAATTAGACCTTTGATCGACCTTTTGTCAAAAACGCTTGAACCGATTTCAGAAATTTAAGAACCATTGCATGTATCTCAATGACGACTATCGTTCGTCAGTTTTGTGCGACGATCTGCCGAACGGTTTCTTTGTAATTTGTAACAATAAATCTCTCATAAATTAATTTAGTTATTATTGATTGAGTCAATAAATTACACATATCGGTAAGTTCAAGTAATTTTTCTCAAGAAAAAATACCAAACCAACCAGTTAAAACCTGTATTAAAAACGCCGAAAAATTAGACAGTATACCAATATACCGGATCTATATGAAAATAAGCACTGGTCTTTTTATTGAAATGTTGATTAGTTCTATTACTGGAATTTTTAGTTAAGGTACGGAAAGTTTCAGCAAGTTACCTTAATGAACCACTAGTTTCCATATAAACTCGATGACATTAGAAAATTGACAATATATTTTTTGTTTCACAGCCTAACAAATATGTTATAATAAATTATTACAGGTAACAATTTCACGAAATATTTTTTAACTCCAATGCCCTACAAAGAATCCCAGCTCGGCAACAAAAATTCCGCACAAAGACTCTATATCTCATGAATGTGTAAATTTTATTAGCAGCTTGTTGGAAAAGTTTTGCATCCAGAATAGATTATAAGATCTATTATTCGATGTGCCATATGTTCGGCGGATAAACTTGTGGGCCTTTGGCTATAAGGGAATATCTCCGAAGAAATTTTGTGTGATTGATAGATAGATAGGGTAGTCAAACACCGATTAGCCTGATTTGGCTCTTGAATAGATTTAGTTTTTGGAAGCTCGTCATACTGAATTTGTACATTTAGACATTGAACAATCAATCAAGGTATGTCATAATATAAGTGATAACTTGCACACTTTGATATGATAATAAGGATACAAACTAGATGTAATTGGCAACTTAAGGCAAGATGTATGGATTTCCCGACATGAGTAAAAAAAAACGGTCTAATAAGAAATCAATATATTATTTTATGAGTAAGCTAGACTGGGTACGGTTGTTCCAGGATGTGGTAGTGACAGTCGATTTTGTGATAGGATCGAAAAAGATTTTATTATTGCATGGTGTCAGCGTCCTACATTAATATTAGGTTGTCAAATATCTGCCTTCTGCTTTTTTGCTCTTGGTTTATAATACAAAAAGGCGGAAGGGAGATATTTGACAACCTAGAGTTTAAATTGAAAATTACCGTTTCTTATTTTGCTGTAAGTTGAACATTAGTTAATTACCAGCATTTGGTTTTTGTGTAGATAATTTTAGCTTAGTTTGATAATTTGGTTTTAAATAGTGTGCATTAGGTACGCTTATAATATGTATTTTTTGTCTTTTTTGAGTAAAGATTTAATAGATATAAGACTAAATTCTGTTAGATAAAATGCGACATAAAAGATTTTTAAAGAAAAGAAAAAATTAAAAGTTTGGTAATTATTACCAACAATTATTTTATATATTTTCAAAAAGGTTAATATAAATAATATAAATTTTATCATCAATATTATATTGCTTCGACTTTTATTGTATCGCAAAAAACACTTAAGTAAGTTTACAAGAAATGTGTAAATAGTATCTATGTATGTACTGATAAAATTTATGTATCTACCCATTTGGATGATTCGAAAAGCATTGAATTTCTATGAGTAGAAAAATATGTAATTTTGTTTATAGAAAAGGCAGTTCGAAAATGTAATAGCCGTATGAAAAAAATGCTAAAAATAACAATTAAAACTTTTAGAAAATGGGAAGTTAACTAAAAATTTCAAAATTTTGGAAAAGACATGGCACAAATCATAAATCGGCTCATAAAAACACAAAGATAGACATTGTGATTGAGAATGGCTTGATACCTCGAAAAATACAAAATTAGAAGGTCGGATTTTTCTGGTAAATATAAAGTTCTACTTCGGCTTATTTAAATTTGTTAATTTATACTGAACTAGTAAGCAGAAAGTACTAAAATACAAATATCGATATCATAAAGTTAAAAATACTTTTTGGTAAATTTTAATTCCTTATTCCCAGCACTTGAAGAAAGACTGGAAATTGTTCCATTTTTTGCATATAATTTAAGTTGCAATCATCTTATTTACCAATCAATGTTTGTGAATACAAGTGCTAGAATAACTATATGAGTTTCAAATAGATATAACATATTGTAAACAGATACCATAAATAAAGTGTGATTATGATTATATAAATATGCTCAAAAATTTCAAAATCGAGTTGGCCAAATCAGTAGCGTATCAAAATGCAACTATTAACATTATAGATTTGTCAAGATGCATTGTCAATATTTTTTTTAACTCGTTTTATTTAGCAATCAGAAATACATAAAGATAAAGATTCCTATGAGCTAAAATGACAATGTAAAAGCGATGCATAAGAAGAGCTCCAATGAGATCTTCTCAGTTTAACAATTTCTATATTAATATTATATTAGACCTAATCTAAGACTAAGTCTAAAGGCCATTGTGGTTTCAATCTCCTTGTACTATAAGATTTAGTAACATCAACTATAGATGGGTTCGAATGTGAGTCCAGTTTGCGTTTGTATTTTTCCTTGAATTCTTGGAAAGTTAAATGCACCGTTTTCATCTTGAGATCGCTGTGAATGGTTTCATTTGTTACGTACCATGGAGAATTAAGAATTGTACGTAAAATTGTTGACTGAGTTCTCTGCATTATAGCTACATTAGATTTGTAAGCACATCCCCAGAGCTCAATTCCGTAGGTCCAGATTGGTTTGATAATTGATTCATATAGCAGCAACTTATTTTCAACAGTGAGCTTAGACTTTTTACGCAGAAGCCAATCAAATTCTTTCATTTTGATCATTATTTGCTGCCTTTTTGTTTTTATGTGGCTTTTCCAAGTAAGTCTGCTATCTAAATGAAGACCAAGATATTTCACTATGTTCTGTTTCGGAATCTGGACGTTGTTTATATAAATTGGAGGACAAGTATCCTCTCTCAGGGTAAATGTGATATGAGCTGATTTGGTTTCATTTATGCAAATCTTCCATTTGGCAAGCCACATTTGTAGTTTATTGATATGTTCTTGCGTTTGTCGGGAAGCTTGATCAGCACTGTGATTACTACTTAGTATGGCAATATCGTCAGCGAATGTAGCAAGTGTCAGATTTTCAAGTAATGGGAGGTCCTTTGTGTATAAAACATATAAGAAGAGATATAAGAATCCAAAAATACTACCTTGTGGAACTCCTGACATTATTTTGTGGAAATCAGATGTTACTTGATTTACTTTTACTTGAAAAATCCTATCTTGTAGATATGATTTGAAAATCCCATAATACCTGGATGGAAGGTATGTTTTTATTTTGTATAAAAGTCCTGGGTGCCAAACTTTATCGAATGCTTGTCGAACATCCAGGAAGACACCACTACAGAATTGCTTATTTTCAAATGACTTATGTACAGTGTCAATAACCCTGTGAACTTGCTGTGTGGTCGAATGTTCACGTCTAAAGCCAAATTGATGATAGGGGATCCAATCTGAAGGAAGCTCATTGTTGATTTGGTCCAAAAGAATCCTTTAAAGCAGTTTAGATATTACGGGAAGCAAGGATATTGGTCTATATGAAGATACCTCAGTTAAGTTTTTGCCTTTTTTAGGAATCATTAATACTTGAGCAGTCTTAAATGATTTTGGCCAATACTCTACTCTGAGTATGGCATTAAATATATACGTTATTAAAACAATCGTTTTCTTAGGAAGTTCTTTCAACGCCCTTGCAGTTAATTTATCAAAACCAGGCGATTTTGTTGTATTTAACATCTGGATTTGCGAGTTGACTTCTTTAGGTTTGATAGGTTTGAAAGATTGTGAAGACTGTAGAGGTTTAATCTTTTTATCAATGGTAGAATCAAATGGTTTAAAAACATTAGACAAGTATTTAGCAAAAAGCTGCGCTTTGTCTTCTTCACATCTTGCCCAAGGATCATTGGCACTGATTCTAATAGGTGAAGAAAAGAATTTAGGCTTCTTCACATTACTAGCTGCTTTCCATATCGAGTTATCTGATCTGGATAGATTATTAATGTAAATTTCAAAATTTTCATTTCTGACTTGCCTAAGTTTGCTTTTAAGTTCTCTGCAAAGTTTATTGTATGTATTTTTATCGTCAGATCTATGATTTTGTTGCCATTTAGCTCTAGCTCGTCTTTTTTTCCGAATAAGTTCTTTGATTTCCAATGAAATAACTTGGAATGCAGGTGATGCTTAAGTTTTAGGAGTTGCTTCTTGAATTGAAGTCTTAATATGTTGAAGCAAATCATCATTGTCAATATTACAATAGTATTCAAAATTAAACTATATTGGTATTTCGAAAATTTTTAAGCAATTATTACATTTTCACATCAAGATTTTTAAATAGTCTGATACTAAAAACTATAAACATAGAATATTGTAGAAAAAAAATTAATTAAATTATTTTGTATCAGAAATTAAAAATATTTGTTTCGTAAACTTAATTTTTTTTAATAATAATATTTCATGTTGCACTGTAAATATTATATTATAAAACAATTGCTAAATTTCAGCCACATTTAAAAAGAGTGGTGCTAAAAACTACAAACTATTTACATATATTATAGAAAGCTGAACGTATTAAAAATAGTATAATCACATCAGACTATGAAAAAAATAAGTGTTTCGTAGGTTTGATTTTTCAATTAATATAATTAGTTTTATTATACATTTTTCTCCTTTTGGTCCCTATCTGTGATCAGTATAGTTTAGCTCTTATGACGAAAATAAAGTCTTTGGGAAAGTCTGTTAAATATAAACAAAAAATAAATAATATATATATATATATATATATATATATATATATATATATCAAGATTGTGTAGGCCTGACGGGCGTAATAACATATATCTTATATATAAAAATGGATTGCAAAATGTGTTGGTAAGCGATTAACTCAACAACTCCTGGACCAATTTGGCCAATTCTTTTTTTTTAAATGAATGTTGATGTCCAAGGATGGTTCTTACGGCAAGAAAAAATCGAATAATTGTCGGGAAAACCCTAAAAACAGCCATTTTCTTTTTCTCATACAAACGTTTTCTAACTAAAATGTAGAATCAATTTGAGCTTTATTGCTATTATATAAGTCCATATTAAATTATAAGCACTCACTGTATACTTCTTCCAAACGATTATTTGGATTTTGATATATCTTTCTGAAAAAGAAAATTTTCTAGGATGTATGTGATTATAAAGTATTATTATTGCCGAAAAGCAGCTGAGATATGCCAGAAATTAAAATAATATAAAATATAGTATAGTAGACAAATTCATTCACTTAAAATTTGAAATTAAGTATTAATCAGGGCATAGCTTTAATGCGATGCATGCGAAAAGTACGATCGCACGCCTTAGGGGGCGCCAACACAAGATTCGGATATTAAATTTTCAATATAGTTTTTTTTTAATATATAATTTCTTTGCATCTTTTACTAATTTTTCCACAATTTTTATAAAATTCGTAAATATTTTTTCTTTATAACAACAAATGGGAAAGTAAAGGTGAATACATAATTTTCGGCCCTCACGATATCGATTAGGAGAAGTTTAAGATGTAATTTTGGACATCTTAAATAATTAAAAATTAAATTAATTTAATCCAACATGAAGTACCAGTGTTATGTTATGATTATGGTTATGGTTATGTTATGCCGTTGAAAAGACTTCCAAATTTCCAATATAGTGTGAGAACTGAGACTCATCATTTTATTTAAAGCAGTTCTACATTTAACAACGCTTATATTATAAATGTATATGCATTTTTGCGTAACGAGTAATTTAAAAAACAATAATTATTATTTTTAGGTAAACGGTAAACATTAGTATATTATATTAAAAAAATTGTAGACATGGGTACAGGACAACGTCTGTCGGGTCATCTAGTAGGTTATAAATATGAGGTCAAAACTCGTACACGAGCGTTATCTAAAACATTCAAGTGATTTTTCGAAAAGCGGCAACCCTCGTTACGGATCGTGAATCAAGATTTGATCTCTATGTTCACCTGCTACAAGGGTAAATTATAACCCCATCATAACTCACAGGGTAGTCTGCGACGTCACACGCTTCTAGGCGCTGGCCAGATCTATATTCGTTATAAGCGCCGTGGCGCTTCGAGCGAGGAAGCGGGGAAAATGGCGTAAATTCGCCAAAATTACTACACACTATTACGCAATATTGCTATATCAGAGATAACCGGAGCAAAGCTCAGGTAATATTTGCACAAGCAATGTGCTAAGTTTCCCTCGAAAACGTATGGATGTTGATCGAGCTTTGAAGTGCATTGCAGATTATACGTATAGTAATTTGCTGTAAGTTCCAATAGTTCCAATTTGCTGACATAGAGTCATGACTAAGTAAACAAATGTTTGCAATGTATTGCACTTCAATACTAAATGACAATAAAAAAACCTAATTATATTCGCAGAAGTTGCACTTCACAGACAAACAAGGAATAACTGCAAAAAGAAATCCACAAAAACGGAAACGAAATATAATTATCAAAAGCTAGTAAAACCCTAATTTTACAAAGAAAATAAAAAAATCAAAAAAATAAAAAACGAAAAAAATATAATTATAAAATCAACTTAAATAATATCATTTATCTTTATTATTTTAAATATTTCGTATTTAACTATCAGCAAAAGTATTTTATTGAAAACATGGGATGAAACAGAGTTCTAACTGATGATATAACACAAACTGAAAAATAGAATTTCAAGAGTTTAAATTAATTCAGCTTAACTATTTATATTTGTAGAAGCAAGATAATACAATCAACAACTAACTTCAACTTCGTTTTGTTTTGAAAGAAAATATGAATTTAAAAATATACGTAAGATTAGCGAGTTAAAAATATGAATATAACCAGCAGAGTTCTGTGATTCTGGCTGAAAAATAGAGTTGCAGCATTTAAATCGAAAATATTTATTTATAGTAGAACAGTCAATTTCAAGATTTCAAATTAAGATGTTAATTTATTTTAACTAAATATATTTTTTTGAAGAAAAACAATATAACAAATAAGAAATAACTCACAACAGCAGTCCACAAAAATAATATTTTTTCAAACCCTAAAAATAATTCCTAATAATCACTGAAGAAAGTAAAATTGGAAACGTAAAATTAGGGAGAATGCGATAAAAGTTTTTTTTAAATCATTTTGGTGTTTATGGTTATTGTTTATAACCGTATTTATATGCATGTCACAACCGTCCCTCAAGTGTGGACGTTTCAAAAAAATATTTTTTCGAGCTAAACAAAGCAACAAAAAAGTTCAAATTCAAATGTAGAACTTCAAATAAATAACAATATGATTATTTCCGTGTACGAATTGAGATTGATCATCCTGAATCTTCAGGTGTGTGTTCCATTTCCGACAAAATAGATAGGAGACTAGGTTTCCTGGTAGCAAACAACGATATGTCAATCTAGCCCAAGTTTGTTTACTATCAACTTGCGACTTGTAAACAAACTGTGAAAACCTGACGCTAATTAGTCAAACATTATGGACGTCAACAACGTATACAAATACTCACGCGATCCACTGCAGAGTTCGTATTAAAACGAACTTATTATGTAATTAAAGCGAAATTTGCTCCAAATATATTAAGTAATTTTAAATAATATGCGCATGAATCGTTGAGAGCTTATTATAATCGCAAAACATATCTTATACAAAGCACAAAGCTTTGTATTATACGTTCGGATCGTAACATGTAAAAATGGAAATGTTAATATCATGATCATTATACTGGAATTATATGAGAAATTTTGATATATCACGTAATTTAATAATGATCAAATTGTGTAGGGCAAGGATGTCAAACTCAAAGGTGCAATCGGGCCGCATAAGCAAAGTTTAACTCCAAGCGGGCCGCATAAGCAAGGGTTTAACTTCAAGCGGGCCGCAAAAAAACTATATATATATATATATATATATATATATATATATATATATATATATATATGTGGTATTATTATATCTTTGAAATGAGTCTGTTGATTCGGGCAGTAGCACTAAATAAAAAAAAACTAAAGCAATTAGTAAATATGCTTCATTAATCCATGCGTTTCGATCTGCATCGAGACCGTCATTTAGTGAAACACTAATTCTTCCAAAACATAAATATATCTGTAATAATAATAATACATCCAATAATAAAACAAATTTAATAAAAAAGCAGATTTCTATTGCATATTTCTTTTTTTCCTCATTGAATTGTTATTTATTGCATATTATCATTTGTCAACATATGCGGACAGCCGGGCCGCAAAAATATCTGCTGCGGGCCGCATGCGGCCCGCGGGCCGCGAGTTTGACACCCATGGTGTAGGGTAAGGACGGGGCATAAATGAATTTGACTTTGAACAATTATATTGTAAGAAACAAACTAATAATATCACTACAAATAAAAACTTATCAAACAAACAACTGTCTGACTATGTCGTTTCAAAAAAATATTTTTTCGAGCTAAACAAAGCAACAAAAAAATTCAAATTCAAATGTAGAACTTCAAATAAATAACAATGTGATTATTTCCGTGTACGAATTGAGATTGATCATCCTGAATCTTCAGGTGTGTGTTCCATTTCCGACAAAATAGATAGGAGACTAGGTTTCCTGGCAGCAAACAACGATACGTCAATCTAGCCCAAGTTTGTTTACTATCAACTTGCGACTTGTAAACAAACTGTGAAAACCTGACGCTAATTAGTCAAACATTATGGACGTCAACAACGTATACAAATACTCACGCGATCCACTGCAGAGTTCGTATTAAAACGAACTTATTATGTAATTGAAGCGAAATTTGCTCCAAATATATTAAGTAATTTTAAGTAATATGCGCATGAACCGTTGAGAGCTTATTATAATCGCAAAACATATCTTATACAAAGCACAAAGCTTTGTATTATACGTTCGGATCGTAAAATGTAAAAATGGAAATGTTAATATCATGATCATTATACTGGAATTATATGAGAAATTTTGATACATCACGTAATTTAATAATGATCAAATTGTGTAGGGTAAGGACGGGGCATAAATGAATTTGACTTTGAACAATTATATTGTAAGAAACAAACTAATAATATCACTACAAATAAAAACTTATCAAACAAACAACTGTCTGACTATGTCAAGTAAAACCCCCAGTATTGTTTAAAAGTGTATTTTTGCTTTTTTAAAAAAAAGTTACTTGATTCTTTTTACCCTTTAGGCGGAGTAAAAAGGGACGGCCAGGGGGCAAACAGGTCAAATTCTAATTTGTAATTTTTAAGCGATTTTGCAAAAAAAAATAGCTACAGTTTTCAACCAATGCAAGATATAAATTTAATGGATACATTTTTTACAGTGATAAAACTGTATATTTTGATCTGGTATTTTGGTAGAAATATTCAGAAGCAGAGTTGAACTTCAATTTAAAATTGCTTTCTCTGAAATAATTTACTTTTTTGATTGTTATTTCTTATTATTTACACCTTTGTTATGGTAAATGTTCAGTTATTTCTTTTTACCCCAGCAATGTGTAAATATTTAAGGAGATTATACAGCAAAAAAAAACGTTGAATCTAACTCAAAGTCAACAACACATCTAACAATTAAATAGCATATAATTAAAAATTATATTAAGACCTCGTAAACTGAGAAACGGTGTTCACAATAAAAAAAACTTAAGTTATATTTAAAATTTTTATCATATCCACACCAATTCAATATAAATAATTTATATTTGCATATCTAAATGTAAACACGTTAATTCAATAAAAAATAATGTTATGCAAAAAAACAAATTAAAATTCATCGCCATTATATGGGCGTCACAGGACAATGTATAAGAAGCGTGGTTTCAATTGATTGTAAGTTTCTTAATTCGCGGTTTCTATAGAACATAGTACGCACTCATCGCCTGATAAGAGAGTTGACTAACAATTTGCCCACGGTTCAAGAAAAAATAAACACTAGAATAGATTAGAAATTAATGAACCTACAAACACAAAGTATTTGCGCATTACTTTTGAAATCATTCTGAATTCAATCTTTTTAATATTCTAAATATATTTGACAAACTGGATAAGAGATTTTTTCAAAAACGTCAGCGTCACAGATCCATAATACTACAGTACTATAATACTAATTGCATTATAAAAAACGAGTTCGTTAAAACAGAATAATGTTTTGTATATAACCTATAAGCAAGCAATAATTCATACTTATGATTAATAATATCATAAAGAAGATGCAACTATCTAAGCTATTTTTGTTTGCATCCAAAATTAAGTAATGGATCAACACATAATGAACAAAAATTATTTTAGTTCAATAACTCATTATGATAAATCACAATAAATGCATAATGCTGTAACTTGATTGATTTTGTTTGTTTAAGATATCAACACCTAAGCTCAAACAAAATGCATATTTACAAAACTATTTTAAAAATGGTCGCTGCTAAGGCATACCTTGGTTTGCAGCTCGCTGACCTGCAATCGGCAGACCACTCATTAAATTCGAAAAAAATCAGTAAACCACTTAACACAAAGTTAGTTTAAACACCCAATAAAGATAAATATCGTTGTAGAAAAAAACTGAAACACGTTACAAGGTAATAATAATATGCTCGCACTTTAATACGAAATTCACAACCGACTGGCATATAAAACATGACAGATAGAGAAGAAACGTGCTGTCATACATACCTAGACGACTTAGGAACTGATCTATGAATATCGATAGGTCTATCTAATTTGTTTATAGTGTTGTCAGATTGCAAACAATGACACTGTCTGTTACATAATACTGAATTTAGCGGCTTTAAACTAAAGTAGCCAAAAAATCAAACAAAAAATTTAACGTTAATATATGGAACATATTTCAGTATTATAAAAATTGCACTGAAGTAAAGAAGACTCAATAGTTTTGATTTTAGAATGCAATATGTAACCAAAATTATTCTACTAAATGCAAATAAATGCGAATAATATAGAAATATGAAATAATAAAAAAATGTAATTCAATTGTTGAAGTTGGATACTACTTGTCAATAATATGAAAAATTAGATATCAGGATTTTATCTGGCACATTTATTATAAAATACTAATGTAATGCTTAAGTCAAAATCAAAGATGGCAATAATGAGAAGTGAAAAAACTCAATTTTTATATGAAAGTACTAAAAAAAGCATTTGCCGTAGAAAATTAATCATCTGTCTAAATTTACCACGAAAGTGAAGTAAACACATCCTAAAATTATCTAAATTATTCATAACTTGCACGTTGCATTAAGGCAAGTTGCATAAATTTTGAGATACGAGCAAATAATCGACTTAGTCAATAAGAATTAGAATTAGCTAATATATATGAAATATTCAACTGTATATATTGAAAATAAACATTATACTTTCTTTAAAAACGATTTTCAATTGATGTCATTAAAACATACTTATAAAATCTAAGTTATTGTTAAAACTATGTTTGTTCGTTTAACACATTCCATTTTGTGCCTAAAAATGTATATCGAATATCTAAGTTTTGATGAATTTTCATGATTCAACGGCTTATACAGGCCTATAATATTTTAGTATGTTGTATGATTCCAATTAGTTTCCAAATTCCGTACTGCCTCAAATATTCATTTATTGGGGAATTCAGTTAATGATTAAATTAATATTTTTGCAAACTGCTTTCTGAGTATCGATCAGGATTTAGGAAATAAAAATGATACTTCTTATTTTCCTTTATAGAAGGCACAGTAGTTATAGTAATATGAAAATTAGCAATATAAATTTAAAAAAAAATATTAATATTATATCTCATAAACTTCGAAACATGAGGTATGTTCTTCATTCTAATACACAAAAGATTAATTATTGATTTACGAAAGTCCTGTACATCGACATTTTTTCTATAAAAATAAATTAATAATTTTTAAGAAACTATCAATTTAGTAATAAAAAAGCAGTTTAGAAATAATTAAATAAATAAATTTTCTAAGTTATAAAAATGCATTCGATCGGTTGAAAGAAAAAAAAAATAACAGAAGTCGTCATTATTTATAGAAACAAATTAGCGATAAAATTGTAAAACAGTATTAATGTATTTATAAAATTTAACTCATGATGTTTTTTCTTTATTTTAATTTGCTATCGAAAAAATTTATTGTCTATCGAAAATAATTCAGATGTTATTTTTAATTCTGACTATAGTTCTAATACACTTTAAACAAATAATTTCAACTTTGCAATTCAGTACAATATTAATAATAATCTATTTAAAAACATTAAGTATTTTTCGAATATTTCGTTACGGTACGGGAAGTTCCAGCAATTTGCCTTAAGGCACGATGCCATACACCTCACTAGTTTATATTATATAATTACCTAATACCTAATTTTCTTTAGTTTAAATTTCGCGCGTTATGATCGTCATAGATACAGCCTTGCGCGACCTCCTATGATATAAGGATAGAAAAGTTTTTTTTTTTTTTTTATATATACAGCAATCAGAACTCTTTTTTCTTTGTTGTTCTATGAGCTGTTTGTGTGTATGACTTATGATCTATGGTGAGAAGATGAGAAGCAACCCATCGGTTAACTTTCTCCTCTGTGTGGGTATTTTTATTAGCTCTTATGTCTAATAGTGTGGAGGTTTTATTAGCTCTTATGTCTAATAGTATGGGGGTTTTATTGGCTCTTATGTCTAATGGTGTGGGGGTTATTAGCTCTTATGTCTAATAGTGTGCATGTGGTTGTATGCAACTATGTCCACGAAGGACGATTTCCACTTGGAATTATATTGTGATCTATAACCCCAAGTGGAAATTTGACATAAAAGTTGCCCGATGTCAGGCTTGGCGGTAGCGGGAATCGAACCAGCGAGCCCGGGTCTAGTTGGTGCTAGCCCACGCCCTAACCGATATCGCCACCGCTGGCCCAAGGATAGAAAAGTAAGAGACAATTTAAAAATACGTCACGGCGCAATTAATTTTGAAAAAAAACTTTTAAAATAGAAGATATTGTTGTGAATGTGTTTATGAACTGACATTGTAATTAATAACATTAAATGACATTTCTTTTCTGACAGGTATGTAAAATTTTGTATTCAAAACAATAAAATTTATCTCTTCTGACAGAGAAACTCAATTGTGTTTGATTGACTTTGTCACCCTAACAGCCACAGAGAGTGTCGAAAATATCGTGAAAAATAATACTCTAAGGCGGAGTTTAAAAAACCAGACAGACGAGAGGCTGCAAAAAATATTTCGAGCAATAAAAATTTAAGATAAAACATCAAATACAAGACAGTCGAGGCTGCAAAGAATATTTCGAGAAATAAAAATATAAAACAAAACATCAAATATAAGACCGGCTGCAAAAAATATTTCGAAAATTCGTAATTTAAAACAAATTATAAAATACAGAACAGACGAGGCTTCGAAAAATATTTCGGGAAATAATAATTTAAGAGAAAATATCATATATAAGACAGCCGAGGCTGTAATTCAAAATTTAAGAGAGAATATCAAATACAAGACAGCTGAGGCTGTAAATAAATATCGGAAATTAAAAATTTAAGATAGAATATCATATACCTATAAGGCAGACGAGACTGCAAAACATATTTCAAGAAATAAAAATTTGAGACAGAATATAATTTATGAATCGAATGAACGAAACAATAACGTTTTCTGAAATAATAGTTTATGCAGCAATGCTACTTATAAATGTCAAGAACGCCATAAGAACATAAGCTGAATGCAAAACATTGAAAGAGAATAAATGCAGAACGAGACACAGTAGGAATGACGCAACAAAATAGCAGAAAGAGTTGCAAATTAATGCAGAAAGCCAAAATAAGAACATATATGTATTTATTCTGAATCTTAGTTCTAATCTAAGCAAAGTACGTTGGCCAAATTAAAATTAAAATTTATAAGATTCCGTAAAGAAACGCTTTCTCAAATCTGTTGTTGCTGCAAAGGGCTATTTTTTAAGCTTTCAATATCAAAATTTCGTGAAGATAATGTTTTTTAAAAAAATATAAGAACTAAATGCGCAAAATTCTATAACTAATGATGCAATAGATGTGAATGAATTTTTGTCGCCTATTTTTAATTTCAACTCTCTTGATGGATTTGTTCCACGTGCGATTTGTTTGAGTCGGTTCGGCCGAAATTCATTTGCAATGCTATCAGGTATTTAATTAACACGCCCTTGTATAAAAAGTATGAGATAACATTTGATGAAAAATGTTTCGATAATTGTGAAAACTTAAGAGTGAAAAAGTAAACTTTATAGTTGATAAGAGCGATGCAATTAACGATACTGTTTATCTTTCAAATGAAGAGAACATCAACGAAAATTGCAATCTTGTGCCAAATATCAATGTCGATGCGCAGGCAGTTTTTGATTTCAATCAAATTGTTCGCGCCAAATCGAAGCAGCCGATATATTGATACAAATAAAATAAAATCAATGCAAAATCATTATAAAAAAATCAATCATAACGATATTAAAAAAAAACATTGAAATTATTGTAAATACAGTTATAACTTGTAATTAATATAAAATAAATATATAAAGTTGTAATTAAAGTATTTTAAACAAATTGGTCCTTCAAAATTTAATAAATCAAACAATCTAATACAAAAAAACATTGGTCCAGACGTGCGGGATTTGACGTCCAGCAATCGAATCGAAGGAAATAGAATACATCAAATTGGAAGCAAAACGAGCAGAAACAGGTTACTTACAATCAATAATTTTACAATTATGATCACTCAAACTTAAGCCATAATCTAATATCTATGCCGAAAATGAAAGATTAGAGAATAAATGCAAAATGAGACACAATAGGAATGGCTCAACAAAATACCATAAAGTGTTGCAAATTAGTGCAGAAAGCTAAAATAAGAATAGAGATGTAGATATTCTGAATTTCAGAAATAAAATTTCTAGAGGTTTACTACAGAAATTAAGCGAAGTACGTTCGCCAAATTACAATTAAAATTTATTAGATCCGTTTGGGAATAGGGGGCAATATGATCAAAAATGAAGCTATTCAATTTTTTAGATAGCGCCATTATCTATCCGATTGAAAAATTCAAATTCATTCATTCATATTTATTTTACAAAATTTTTGCGATGGCAGGGTCAGCGTTTTTAGTGATTGAAAAAAGTGCCATTTGGTGGTCAAAAATGATCAATGAACATTTACACATCAAATTATCAGATTTTTTTTAAAAAAAAATTAATAATCAGTACAAATTTTGTATTCACATTTAACTTTTTGTGAGGTAAGGTATAGTAATCGCAATAAAATCGAAAATATGGTTTGTATAATTTTACGTTTCAAAGGTTTCTAAACATCTATGCCTTACAATTAGAAAAAAAGGATATTTATATGTGAGTGTGTTTGGATGTAAGTAGTAAGTATGTATGTATGTAATTAACGATTTCGAGAGCACGGACCAACCCATTTGCATGATTCAAGAAGCATTCAATTTATACTGAAAGGGAGACGTGCTAATTCGTTTTTAGCAAGAGCAGGTCCATCCGTTTCCAGACGGATCAAAAAGTTACCCTCCGATTTGAATGATTCAAAAAACGTTTTACTTATATTGACGATATAAAGAATGAACCGGGAAGATAGGTTCAGAGGTATCAAAGATCTAGAAAATTATTATACTAGTGGTGTATGGCATCGTGCCTTAAGGCAAATTGCTGGAACTTCACGTACCGTAACAATATTTTCAAATATATATTTCTACATACTGTAACATCGTCTAATATTAATAAGCATTATATAAACTGAATTAAAAAGTGATAATTATATATCAAAAGTATATGAGTGACTTTAGAACTTTAGGCAGAATCCAAATTAAAATCTGAATTATATTCGATATATAAAAAAACTAGTGGTGTATGGCATCGTGACTTAAGGCAAATTGTTGAAACTTCCCCTATTTTTCCGTACCGTGAAATGTTAGAGAAATGTAGGAGTTATATAAACTGAATTGCAAAGTTGAAATTATTTGTTTAAAGTATGTTGGAACTTTGGTCAGAATTAATTTTTTTTAATTACAATATTTATTACAACTGTTAAATAATATATCATCTAGCAATAACGATAATAATAATAACACAAATTTAAATAAATAAGAGTGCAAAGGATAGAATTTGCATTAAAATGATATCCGTAGTATGATGATTTAATATAAAATAAAAGCAAATAATAATAAAAATAAAATTAATAAATAAAATAAATAAAATTTCTGAATAATAAAATAATAAATTAACATCTGAATTATTTTAGATGTGCAAAGAAAATTCCGAAAAAAAATTGAAAAAAAAAACAATTTTTTTCCCAAAAGCAATTATTTTGTCAAAGCAAGCTAAAGGTTTTTTGAATCATTCAAATCTTACTTCTCTCAAAAACTGTCATTTTTTTCACTATTTGGCTCTGTATTTTCGAAATGGCTGGACTTGCCTTTGCCAAAAACTAATCACTTCTTCTCCCAATCATTAAAAATAGAATGTTTTTTGGATCATTCAAATCAGATACTCTGTTCTCTTAAAACCTCTATTTGTATTTTTGCACTCTTTGCTCCGTATTGTTTAACGGCCGTTGCCAAAAACTAATTGGCACATCTCCCTATCAATAGGAATCGAATTTTTTCAAACCATTCAAATCGCCCGAAAACATGAACGAAAAAATGCGGACACACAAAACACACACGCACACAAATCCATTTTTTCTAGGTATGCCAAAATGTTCAAAAACCTACAACACGTAGGTTTTTGTAGGTAAAATTTTCATTTTCGATTTTTGGCCCATTACTATAACTACCCTACGGGAAGTTAAAAATATGCCATTTGGTGGTGAAAAATAATCATTGGAAATACTCACATCAAATTATTGGAAGTTAATAATAAGTCAGTCCTATTAGATAATTTCTAGTAATGAAGTAATCAAATATAGATGGATCAATAGTTGGGTTACCATATACAAAAATATGACACAAGGAAAAGGTTCAGGGCGAAAATATTATGTTAGGTTGACAATGACCGTTTATAAATCGCATGGTTTTGGTGTAGAGTTAATCGCAAGTATACATGCAATTGACAAGTTGATCTCGTCCAATCATATCATGTGATCAATAAAATAACAGTTATATAAAGATAAAAATTGACCAGTTACATAAATTCGAATGATCACAATCGATGGTCATTGTCAAAACAGTATTGGTGGCGTAATGCATTTCCGTGCATTTTGGCCAAGTCAACCTCAGTCGCGATTACAAAGATCCACTTAAGAAATTTAATCAGTAATATAACAATATATAAAAGTAGTTTTCAAAAATAGTTCTAATATTAGATCTGATTTTAAAAATAATGACACACAAAACACACACGCACACAAATCCATTTTTTCTAGGTATGCCAAAATGTTCAAAAACCTACAACACGTAGGTTTTTGTAGGTAAAATTTTCATTTTCGATTTTTGGCCCATTACTATAACTACCCTACGGGAAGTTAAAAATATGCCATTTGGTGGTGAAAAATAATCATTGGAAATACTCACATCAAATTATTGGAAGTTAATAATAAGTCAGTCCTATTAGATAATTTCTAGTAATGAAGTAATCAAATATAGATGGATCAATAGTTGGGTTACCATATACAAAAATATGACACAAGGAAAAGGTTCAGGGCGAAAATATTATGTTAGGTTGACACTTGACGTTTATAAATCCCGCATGGTTTTGGTGTAGAGTTAATCGCAAGTATACATGCAATTGACAAGTTGATCTCGTCCAATCATATCATGTGATCAATAAATAAACAGTTATATAAAGATAAAAATTGGACCAGTTACATAAATTCGAATGATCACATCGATGGTCATTGTCAAAACAGTATTGGTGGCGTAATGCATTTCCGTTGCATTTTGGCCAAGTCAACCTCTAGTCGCGATTACAAAGATCCACTTAAGAAAATTTAATCAGTAATATAACAATATATAAAAGTAGTTTTCAAAAATAGTTCTTAATATTAGATCTGATTTTAAAAATAATGTTATATATTATAGTGCCATCCACCCCGTTATAATAATTATAAATAATATTATTGTGGCGATATCAAGCAGGCTTTTTTTGATTAGTAAAAACAATGGTACATGTCATGTATATTTTTGATATCGATATATTTTTATAGACAATAAATTTGATATAATTTTTATGTTGGGAGTTTCTAATTTAATATATTATAATAATCATTACAACTCCCACATTGGTGACTCACGACGATGGAGATGAAGATAAAGGAGTTTTATTTTTCGAAGATTTAAGAAAAATTGATTTTGACGCAGCACCATAATCACTGGTCTTCAGTGACGACCTATAAGGTATGTCCAGTCCAATCCATCATAGTTAACGCACTTACTATCTGGATCAGACTTCCGAGGTTACTCATTTGGTATACCCAGACCTCAGTGTTTATTGCTGACAGAAAAAATAATTTGGAGCCTGAACTTTTCATTGGAATGCAAATTCAACCTCTCTTTCTCTGTTAACTCAACAAATCGTCTTATAATGCTACCTCCCATTATCGGTGACAACGACGAATCAAAACAAAATTTGACATAATTTATTGGATTCCACAATTCTGGACTCTTATGTCAAAGAAACCAATGATCCTGATTTGGATAAAGAGCCAACTTCTTTCTCTGATCGGAACTCATCAGATACGAATGCAACGCTTGCAGAAATGGAAACTGTACCCATAAATTATGCATTCTAAACATTAAGTTATTCTGATATAACTAATACCCATTAGATCGAGAACATTATGCAGAATATGGAGTTGATGGCAGGTCAAATCACCACATACGGTGGATCTGCTGACGAAACATGGAAATTTGTAATTGACCAGTATTACAACACTGGTCTGCTATAATCTGCTTTCCCACCACATTTTTATAACGTGTTTCCCTGTATTTTTTTTTAAACTGTGAGATCAACACTGGGCAGGAAGTGTGTGGCGATATCAAGCAGGCTGTTTTTGATTTGTAAAAAAACAATCGGACATGTCATGTATATTTTTGATATCGAAATATTTTTATAGTTAATAAATTTATATTTTTTTTTTTTTTGTGTTATATAAATTCTATATAACAGTCAATATGAACAACGCAGTTAGCATGACTCATAGACTTGCAACAGAGTATGCAGAGATAACACGCACGTGCAAGCCTGTAACGTTCTGTAACCACAAACTACGTCTCAAATAAGCAAGAATGAATCATTCCCTAACGAACATTCTAGAAGGATGGTTACGTCATCATCAGAGATTATAAAAACCTTGAGGTGACGAAGCCAACCGTTCATTCTTAATTTAGTTTCCAATCACTTCACATCAGTCTTCACTTCAATATATTAATTGTGTATTAAGTTGTAATCAAGTGTAACCGAATAATGAAGTAAATAAAGTTAATAAACGTCTTCAAATGTTTAATTAAATATTTCAACAGTGATAAAAGGCTTAAATGTTAGCAGCAGAAAAACCTAATTATAAATGTTGACATCGTTGGTGTGACGCAACATAATTGTTGGCAACGTCGAATCCACAACATTTGGTACCAGTGTTGGGATCTCAACATAATTGTTGTTAGCTCAAGGGTGTACAACAATATATAAAGTATTTTGTATCAAAAATAATAACAATAGGTACTCTAACGTTATATAAAAGTAAAACTAATGAAGCAATTCTACTTTAAATCCATGTATGTTTTGTTTCACCGAAAATAATAATCTAATATATTTGCGGTCGTGCATCATTACATTTCCGAGACTCTGTATTTATTAAATATATATCGTTTAAAACCAATAGCACAATAAATGCCGCCGCCGCCACTTCGTATCCTTATTTACAAAATACTCTTATTTCTGCTTTCACTACGGATCGCATGCGACAAGAACGCAATGTTTATACAACGTACCCCGAGAGCTAACAATAAGTGTGCCCGTGTACAGAGCATCATGCGCAAAAATATGTAGACCGCACCAGTACGAATCTGCTAGACAATAGAATATAAACGATACATATCTCTATATGACTAAGTCAAATTTCAAAAAAAAATACAACGCGTACGATCTGCGTAAAACGCACCGTTTTTCCGCTTTCACGATGACATGTATATACGAGTCATTTTTAGCATAACTTTGTCTCATATGATACATGTAGTAATCATAATTTGCTGGTTGCTTTGTTTTGCTACTCGTGTGTTTCTTTTTTAAATTTAATTATAGCATACAAACCTAGTTGTGTATGCTTTGTGCCTTTAACAAATTGCTAAAAAAAAAAAAACAAATGATAGTTATATGGAAATGAAAATTCCGTAAGAGAGATTGCGTACGGTTGTGCCACTTTTTTGATTAGCAATAATTTTGTTAGTTTACTAGTTAGATGGGAGATAAGTATATTAAATTTAAAACATTTGTTCACGTGCAAATACTGAATTACTGTCCTTAATTATGATACATTAGTTATAAATCAAAATCATAAAAAGGCGACCGTTCACACTCTAAGGACGGTTGTAACAGACATAAAAATAGATTAAAACAAAAGCTGAAATAGCAAAAAGGTTTATAATGACTTTTATTATCAGAAATATACAACACATCAAAGCATAGTCTGTTAAACATTTATATAATTTACGATATATCAGAATATATAATTTTTCAAACAAGAAATCGTTGTTAATGTTTGTTCTCTTTGTACTGTATTATTTTATCTCTTTCTCTTTTGCATTTTGTCTTATTTAAATTAGATTTTTTGTCATCTGGTCAATCTTTACAACATACACATTTCACACAAAATAGAACTTATAGCTGATAATTAACTACTCATTTTCAACTTACACCAACATAAAAAACAAAGCAATCTATATGTATACAAGTAACTATCATTATTAAAGAAAATCGAATAGAAAAACTTACTTTTACACTGTAAAAGCAATGAAGTCTACAGATCGTGTCAGAATGGAATAATGGAAACTTGTTTGAACATACATACTTCATCTTTTTTATTTGAATTTTAAAATTAGTATAGTTAAGCAGTTTCGACGACCGCTGCTGTTGTTCCCTGGCACAACCGTACCTACCATTACCTACGTCAACCCCAGTCTCCACTAAACATTTGATGAACATTTGAACATTTGAGATTTGGAAATCAGCATCATTCTCAAACAACTATTAATTGTGTTGACAATATAAAGAGTTGACTAGTTATTTTTTATAAAAGCAGATTCAGCGTTTTCGGAGATACAGAGAAAAATATCAAAAATAGCCCACGTAGATCAAAAACAATATAATTGCACATATACAAATCAAATTACTATTAAATCGATTATGTACACTTATCGGAAAGTTCTTGCACTTTGCCTTAAGGAAACTACCACATACTCAGTTTATTTGTTATTTTTAATTATAATTAATACATATATGTCACATTTACCTAACAATAATTTACTGCCATATCTTGCAATTATTCAACTTATTCAAGTCTCAAAAGATAGTATTGCATAGCTTTGTGACTTAAGGCAAGTCGATCGAAATTATAGAATGAAAAATTAATATTATATAAAAATAAAAATTCTGTTTTTATAGTAGACTTTGAAGAAAATATAAAATCAAAATTTTAAAATTTCTAATTTCTAATAATGTTATGATTATGGTCTATCTATTAATAATTTTTAATTTCACTTTTTTCTGTTACTATAAATTAACAGTCATTTGGAACTATAAACTCAAAAGACAAATACTGCAATAGAAATGTTTTGCTCATGGAAAATTAGTGGAACAATTTGAATTGAGAATAAATATTATAAAAAATCCATATCTTGTATTTTAAAATTAAATTTAATTAAAAGTGAGAAAAATGATCAGTTTTTGAGAAAGGCAGGTTCCGAGGTTTTGGAGATATAAAAGCAAGAGTTTCGAGAACATGAATTTAAAGTTAAAAAACAATAATTATGCAAATATTATGCAAATATTATGCAAATAAAATTATTACTAAATTTTATTAATTTGATAAGTTGATAAGTTGCCTCGAGTCAAAATAGTTTTATTCGAACTTGATCATTTTCTGTCAGTATAAATATACATCACTTTTGAGTCAACAAAATTTTGTATTCAAGTCAAAAACTAATTACGCATTGCTTGTGTCTTATGAAAAATTCGCGGATCATTTAGAATTGAAACTGAATGTTCAAAACAATGTATTTAAAGATAAATTGTTAAATTTATATGAATATTATAAAATTTATAAAACTATTTGCATAAAATTATTAGTATTGATATTGAACATAAGAAAAAACTAATGGTGTATGGTATCGTGCTTTAAGGCAAATTGCTAGAATTTCCCGTACCATAACGAAATGTTCGAGGAATATTAAATAGTTTTCAAATAGATTATTATAAATATTATAACACTGTCTAATATTTATAAGAATTATATAAACTGAATGAAATGAAAGAACTTTAGTCAAAATTAAAATTAAAACCTGAATTATTATTAATTAGTAATTATTTTCGATTTAAAAAAAATATTTAAAAGAAAATTAAAAAAAAAGATTGAAACATTTTTTTCCAATTATTTTGTTAAAACAACCAGACAATTTTTTGAATCATTTAAATCGGACGCTTAGTTTTCTCAAAAACTGCAATTTTTGCACATTTCAGCTCTGAATCTTCGAAATGGGCAAAAACTAATCACCTCTTCTTCCAATCATTACAAATTGAATGATTTTTAGGTCATTCAAATCGGATACTCCGTTCGCTTCGTATCGTCGCATCGGCTGGACCTGCCTTTACCAAAATCTTATCAACGCATCTCTGTTTTTTGAACCAAAGTTTTATGACAAAGATACACAATTATATTAGATAAAATAAAATTATTACATAGAAAATAAAACAATTTTGTTCGATATTTATCTACACAAGTGTACAGATTTCTAAAATGAGTGCGGAGTGTTACTTTGTAGTTACAATAAATTTGAAAATATTTTACAGCAAGATTGTCATGGATCTAACAATAATTGAGTTAGGAGTTCAAAACCTATTCTGTTTCTGCTGAACAAATTCTGAATTGGCAAGACAAAGAGGTCCTTAATAATTACTTTTTTGTAAATCGCAGACCAGTTTAGTATTTTAAATTTCAGGGTTTAAAATATTGAATCAGTAATAGGCATGTAACATTTTAATATAAACAACCCAATTATCCAAATGGTTAGTTACTTGAATTGGAAGTGGCACGGGTTAAGCCAAAAGTTAAATTTAATATAAATTAGTAATCTTATGATATCTCCTATAAAATTAATAATAATTATTTTCATTTCTGACTGCAATGAATTCCATAAAGCATAGCATTTATCTTGTACCATTAACATTCGCATAATATCTAAGTGACCGGATAGTTTTCAATAAGTATCAAAGTGAATGTAAAAATGACTATTGAATACCTTCAGAAATTCAAAAACTAATTATTCGAAGTGAAACAAATTCTATAAATTCTTTTATAGAATATCTGTATTTTATGAGTGTTTTTACTTTTTTACCTTGCTAAAAACATTTCTGATCGCAATCGATCAAATAGTTTTTTTTGAAAATTATAATGATAATGAGCTCTGGTAGAATATTAACTAGTGCAGCTATGAGCTTAATATTCCACTTAATTCTACAAAAGATCATTTAAGTTTTCGATTTCAAGAGTTTTTACTGAGTGCGGCATTCAACAAAATTAATTTTATGTTCATAATATTCAGATTTATATTTTATTGAAGTTTTTACAAAAAGTTACCTATATATATGCAAAATTTCACTTTTTTTGAAAAAAAAACTATGAAATATAATCCATTTATACACTAAAAATAGTATTACAACTGTATTCCTAGAGAAGGAGAGATATAAAGTGATATTTTGTATTTGATAATTTTTTAGTTCTGAAGTTAAAATTATTTATACTACTGCGGCCAATCAAATATATTTACGATAAAAATTGAATGCTTTTTTTCAAATTTATATGCTCAGTTTTTGACCATAAAAACGGATTTTTTTAAATTGATATGCTCAATATTTCAAAATACATATATAAATAAATACAATGTATATGAATTAGTGTTGTCTTTGTATTTTTCGTCCTGCAGTAACAAAAAATGTTAATAAGTAATTAATTTAATAAATTGATTAATTTGATAAGTAATTTTTAAACAATTAAAATTAGGTATAAATTATATAACAATTATTGAGAAATATTACATGCTGCATAAGTAAAAATTGCACAATAATTTCATTGCATTAAAATACTATTATAACGAAAATAATAACGGTTTTCAAGTAATAATATTGAAATTAATATAATTGAATAGATCTCACATTGGAAAAAGTCATCATTAAATATAGTGAATATTTTGTTGACAAGCAGCCATATCGAAAATTATTGAAATGAATAAATCTCACATTGAAGTTATTTTATTACTCAGAATGTAAATATATAATTAAATGTCATAGAAATTAAAAGTAAAACAAATTTCGTGCGTATTGCATATGAATAAAAAATATTTAAAATCAATATAACTATATAAATTAATAGTTGGAAATCTTTATTTCATATTGTGTAAAAACTTTTATAACATTTTTGTATGCTTTTATAAATCATAATAATGAAAAACAAGAAATGAATTTTCATACAATGGTGATCGAATTGTTATAAACAATTCTTGTAATATATATATATATATATATATATATATATATATATAACTAATATTTTTATAAATATGTTACCAGATATTTATAAAAACATCAAAATTTTGGATTTTATGGTTGAAAATTCAAAAACAGAACAAAAATTAAAAATTGTATAATTAAGTTATGAATAATTATTTAATAATTATGTTATGTTTATCAAATTAATGATTTGGAAATGTGAAGAATAAGCTGAATTCTAGTCATAAATAGTTTTACAAAAAATAGAAGTAATTTCGAAAAAAATTATAATTTATAAATCGCTAATATAATGTACTCATAATTTAAAGGCATAATAAACAATATGGCTTAGTTTTATGATCCGGGGGGCATCCCGACGGAAACTAGAGACAGTACAAAAGTACAGTAAAAGTACAGTACTCTACAAAATATATACATGAAGTACAATGACGTACCGACGACATTCGAACAAAGGAAGAAGCTCTCTTGAAATTTTTACCAGAAATGTAGAGATCACCCCAATATCAACATCCAGGCCCATATCCATAATATACTCGCAACATGCCATGCCAAACTCTATTTTTTCGTCGCATAAAAACAAAACACTGTATTATCCACACATATATATGTATATATATATATATATATATATATATATATATATATATAGCTGGGCATTAACTCGTTAATCCGTTAATCGTTAATTAACGAAGTTAACATTTTGATTAACGGATTAACTTTTAAGTTAACTTTTAAAAATGTCAACGGACACGTTAACTTCCGTTAAAATTGCAGAAGTCCGTTAATCGTTAATCCAATGCCTACTATCATGCTTATTTATCTATGCCTACTATTTACCGCACGGCACAGCTTTAGCCAATGCCTTTTTAAATGGCATAGAGAAAAGATTTGGACCACTCCTAAATGATGAACAGTGCCAACTTGCGGCGGCATTTCAACCCAAAGTTCCGGTTGATATGGCTGGAAACGTATGACAGCAGTAGAGTGGATGCAGTAAGAAAGTGCATGGAAAAAAGGTAGAAGATGCCTTACGGCAAGAAGCAGCGGAAAATTCGTAGGACAGAGATAGTTTAAGTGTCGGAGGAAGCAATGCGAGTAACAACGATGATGACGAGAAGGAAGACTTTTTCAATTCTGTCACTCAGTCTATAGAAAAACCAAAGAGCTACAAACTCTTTAAAGAATAAAGCGCAAAGTCTCGTTAAAATGTGGCTGGATATGAAATCAAAAGACTCGTTCAACGATGCTGCATTTGCATTCCTCGGGGAACAGATATTCATAAATCTATTTATTAAATACAATACTGCTATACCCTCAAGCGCTGCAGTTGAACGATTGTTTTGCACGGGTAAAGACATTTTGAAACCAAAACGAGCCTCGCTTTCAGACGAGAACTTCAACATGTTAATGTTCATGAAGGGGAATATGCTCCTTATGCCCGACGCTTAACCCGTCGCGCGTTTTCTATTTTTCGCAAAAACTAGCTGTAAATGGAATTCTGTCTTAAGGCAATTACGGCATCGTTCCTAAAGGGAAATTACTGGAACTTCCCGAAGCAAAAATAATTATTTTTTTAAAAACGATTAACATTTTCGAAAAAATTTTACTTCGAAAAAATAAGATTTTTGAGAAAAACTATAAATTGGACAAAAAATTACTTTTCTTTATTTTGACATATTTTGGAAGATCTGAACTTTTTTTCAAAGCAATCGTACTGCTTTAACTGCCTAGAGACAAAATATAAAACGCGTAAGCGCCGCGTCGCAGTCTAAAGGATAAACATTGGTACGGAACCCATAGGAATGTTAACAAAATGTATACTTATTGTTAAAATCTCTATAAAATATCTGATAATCTGATGTGCATATGTCTAATGATCACTTTTGACCGCCAAATGACATTTTTTTTTACTTTTTTCATTAGATCTCCGAAACCGCTAGACCTGCCCTCATGAAAATCAATTTTTCATCTTGTCAATACAAGTAAAATGTTTTTTGAATTATTAAAATCGGACGCTCCGTTCTCTTAAAAACTGAGTTACCGTTTTCAGCACAATTTTGCCCCTTATCTTTGGAACGACTAGACCTGCCTTCGCCAAAAACTAATCAGCACGTCTCCTTATCAATACGAATCGAATGTTTTTTGAGTTATTCAAATCGGTTGATCCGTGTTCCCAAAATCGTCGACCAAAATTTGTATCCGAATACACATACATACACGCACATACACACACACACACATACATCCATTTTTTCTAAGGTATGCCAAAATATTCAGAAACCTTTGAAACGTCGAGAAATGCAAAAATTTTCATTTTCGATTTTTTTGCCTACGGGAACACGGATTTTGCCCTACGGGAAGTTAAAAAAAAACTCTTTCCCTTTATTTAGAAAAAAATTCTTGTAAAAACAATATGCAATCATAAAAACGGAAAGTTGACCAATAACGTTATTATCGCGGTGTGTGATAATTGTGCCATTTTCCTTATACTCACGGAAGTGTGCATAAAACGAGCGAAGGGTTAAATTACACATTCGAAATATACAAGTATTTTGTTTTAGTCATAACCTGTTAACTTCCAGAACCTAAACCAATAAGTTTTTTAAGTTCACTAACGCAACGATATAAAAATTGTAATTTTACACATTTTAACATGCATTAATTCTATCGAAATGTAACGCTTTAACGTTTAACGAAGCTAACTTTTTTTGTAGCGGATTAACGATTAACGAAGTTAACTATTTGATTAACGGTGCCCAGCTATGTATATATATATATATATATATACATAGCTGGGCATTAACTCGTTAATCCGTTAATCGTTAATTAACGAAGTTAACATTTTGATTAACGGATTAACTTTTAAGTTAACTTTTAAAAATGTTAACGGACACGTTAACTTCCGTTAAAATTGCAGAAGTCCGTTAATCGTTAATCCAATACCTACTATCATGCTTATTTATCTATGCCTACTATTTACCGCACGGCACAGCTTTAGCCAATGCCTTTTTAAATGGCATAGAGAAAAGATTTGGCGGCATTTCAACCCAAAGTTCCGGTTGATATGGCTGGAAACGTATGACAGCAGTAGAGTGGATGCAGTAAGAAAGTGCATGGAAAAAAGGTAGAAGATGCCTTACGGCAAGAAGCAGCGGAAAATTCGTAGGACAGAGATAGTTTAAGTGTCGGAGGAAGCAATGCGAGTAACAACGATGATGACGAGAAGGAAGACTTTTTCAATTCTGTCACTCAGTCTATAGAAAAACCAAAGAGCTACAAACTCTTTAAAGAATAAAGCGCAAAGTCTCGTTAAAATGTGGCTGGACATGAAATAAAAATACTTGTTCAACGATGCTGCATTCGTCGGGGATAACAGATATTCATAAATCTATTTATTAAATACAATACTGCTATACCCTCAAGCGCTGCAGTTGAACGTTTGTTTTCCACGGGTAAAGACATTTTGAGACTCGCTTTCAGACGAGAACTTCAACATGCTACTCTTCATGAAGGGGAATATGCACCTTATGCCCGACGCTTAACCCGTCGCGCGTTTCCTATTTTTCGCAAAAAAAAACTTTTTCCCTTTATTTAGAAAAAAATTCTTGTAAAAACAATATGCAATCATAAAAACGGAAAGTTGACCAATAGCGTTATTATCACGGTGTGTGCATAAAGCGCGTATGCACACGGAAGAGTGCATAAAACGCGCGAGGGCTTAAATTACACATTTGAATTATACAAGTATTTTGTTAACTTCCCGTAGGGTAAGTTAAAGTAATCGCAAAAAATCGAAAATGAAAATTTTTATATATCTTTACGTTTCAGAGGTTTCTGAATATTTTGGCATACCTTAGAAAAAATGGGTTTATGTGTGTGTGTGTATGTGTGTGTGCGTGTATGAATGTGTGTGCGGATACAAATTTTCGTCGACGATTTCGGGACGAACGGATGAAGCAATTTGAATAATTCAAAAAACATTCGATTTGTATTGATAAAGGCAGGTCTAGCCGTTCCGAAGATATGGGGCAAAAAGTGCCAAAAACGGTACCTCTGTTTTTAAGAGAACGGAGCACATAAAAACATTTTACTTGCATTGACAAGATGAAGAATTGATCAAATTTTCATAAGGGCAGGTCTAGCGGTTTCGGAGATCTAACGAAAAAAGTAAAAAAAAATGCCATCTGGCGGTCAAAAATGATCATTAGACATATGCACATCAAATTATCAGATATTTTATAGAGATTTTAACAATAAGTATAATTTTTTTTTTATTCCTATGGGTTCCGTACCAATGTTTATCCGTTAGACAGCGACGCGGCGCTTACGCGCTTTATATTTTGTCTCTATGCAGTTAAAGCAGTACGATTCCTTTGAAAAAAAGTTCAGATCTTCTAAAATATGTCAAAATAAAGAAAACATTTATTTTCAAAAAATATTTAAAAAAAGAAAAAAAATTTTTTTTTTTTTAAAAAGTAATTTTTTGTCCAATTTATAGTTTCTCAAAAATCTTATTTTTTTTAAGTAAATTTTTTTCAAAAATGTTAATCGTTTTTAAAAAAATAATAATTTTTGGTCCGGGATGTTCCAGCAATTTGCCTTAAGGCACGATGCCATACGCCCCACTAGTTTTATTCATAACCTGTTAACTTCCATAACCCAAAGCAATAACTTTTTTAAGTTCACTAACGCAACGATATAAAAATGTAATTTCACACATATTAACGGATTAACGATTAACGTTAACTTGCGTTAATTCTGCCGAAATGTAACGCTTTAACGTTTAACGAAGCTAACTTTCTTTGTAGCGGATTAACGATTAACGAAGTTAACTATTTGATTAACAGTGCCCAGCTATGTATATATATATATATATATATATATATATATATATATATATAGCACAAAAAATGAGATGAAATAAAAAAAACATTTAGTTTTAGTTTATTGACTCAAACAATTTTTTTGATTTAATTACGGCAATAGACGGGAATACAAAATGATGCAGGAAATGCAGGAGTAAATAGTAGAATATTACCAATTAGCAATAGTGCATTACAGGCAGAAAAAAGTAAACACTACAAACGCTTAAGCCAATTTTCTTCGAAGCAAATATAATAAAATATATGATATATAATAGTATGTGTTACGACGTAGTTCGTTCTTACATTTTACACAAAATAAGCTGCGCAATATAATATTCAAATCAATTTTGTCCTCAATATATCAATTTGTTTTATTATAGAACACCGCCACATATGATGCAATGTTCACAATTCAGAAATGCGCAAATTGTTCGCCTTACAAAGAACAGTGTACAATGCACAAAAGAACAGAAATGCGCATAATAAAAGCATGGTAAATACTATTTCGTACTCCAGGTGATTTTGTTGGATTACGCCCGTGATATTTTAATGATAGCAACATCCAGCAATTCATGGTTGTGACGTGCTCGGTTGCCAATTCGGTTGCCAGTAAAACTTCTCTGCATATTCGGATAGACGCTATGCAATTGTTATAACATATGTAAAGTTTTGTAACTCACAGGAACATTATGACGCACGGGTGGACGAAAATGCAACTAATACCTGTTTCTAAACGTAATACATATCCATTGTAGAGGGATAGTATAAAGCTATGAAAACTATGACGAGTGTTATGTTGTTTTGTAATTGTGTTTATAGTTCTGTCTATAATAACTGAAATCTGAAGGTTTATAAACACGCAGTAGAAATTTGAATTAATAATTGGTTGGTCGCGCAATTAAATTTGGTGAATAATATTTCCAAAACACATGATACTTAGATGTTGAGATTTAGAATTGGATCTATAGTCAAGCAACTATGCTCAATATTTAATTGTCATATATTGTACGATCGAATACATATTTAACCTCCCATTAAAGTAATCGCAAAAATTCGAAAATATTTTTTTTTATTTATCTTTACAATTCGGAAACTTCTGAACATTTTAGCATACCTTAAAAATAACTTTGCACCATCATAATTGTGTGTAAGTGTGACGATTTCGGAAACACGAATCGACCGATTAGAATAATTAAAAAAAAATCGATTCGTATTGATAAAGCTGATTAGTTTTTGGCAAAGACAGGTCTAGTCGTTCCGAAGGTACAGGGCAAAAAAAAAAAACAAAAATGGTAATTCAGTTTTTAAGAGAACAGAGCAATTTGAATTTTTCGAAAAACTTACTATTTGTATTGACAAAATAAAGTACTGTGCGAGTTTTTGCGAAGGCGGGTATTAAAGCGGTTTCAGAGATTGAGTGTAAAAGTGAAAAAAATGACATTTGGTGGTCAAAAATAATCATTAGACGTATGCACATTAATTAAATTATCAGATATTTTAATAAGTATGGATTCTGTTCACATTTCTATGGGTTTCGTACCAATGTTTATCCATTAGATTGCGATGCAGCGCTTACGCGTTTCAATATTTCTTCTCTAAAGAAGCCACACAGCACTTTATTGCTATGAAAAGAGTTCAAAATTTTCAGAATCAATTAAAGTATTAAAAAAAATCGAAATATAAAAAAATCGAAAAATAAAAAAAAACTATTTTATCAAAAAAGTCCAATGTTTTCATAAACTTGAAAATTTGCAAAAATCTATTTTTTTCAAAATTTTCAGGGAATTTTAAAGGTTTTTTAAAAGTTTCAATTATCGATTCGAGAAGTTTCAGAAATTTGCCTGAAGGCACAAGGCAATGCATCGCTGTAGTAATTATCTGAAATGTATGATAATTATACGTGGCGTCTCCACCGGAAAAACTGTCAGCTGCGAAGTAATCATTTACTTGACAGTTTTTTCATTCTAAACTGGAATTGGAATTTGTCTGTTTTTCTTTTGTTTTAAATAATATTATGATTAGGTGTGATCGGAATATTAGCAGTTATTTCATAAACAGATAATTCGATCAGAGCGCGACTGCAGTGCCAGACTAAATGTGTACCACGTGTGAACTAGTTGCGGATTCTCAGTGCGTGCTTTACATGTGTTTTTAGACGTTTTTAAAGAAAAAAGTTATTGAAGAAATATTATTAATACGTTACAACAAAAAAGAGAAAGTTGAACAGGTAATGTAATTTTAAAATTTACTTGAACGTACTAAAAACAACGGTAAGTATGATAAAATAAATAAAGAAATGCCGTAAACGTTTATAAGGTTAAGTTGCTTAAAAATTATGGAATATTAGGAATAGTCCTAATAAATAAATTATATTTGTTTACTAGTTTTTTTTTATTATTTGGACATGGACATTATTATAAAGACAGGATTTGAGTCCATTACCCATCAAATAAAGTTCGAGCCGGAAACAATGACCAAAGGTAAAAAACTTGTTGATGATGGACATTTGAGAGAAGTCGAGGAACATCGACAAAACTCTAGAAGTTTTTTAATAAAATCTCGAATTATTCGACAAACATCAGTCCATGCTACACCATATGCTACATCTGTAGACGTAATGCACCTTTAGATAATTCATTTCTTATATTATATAATTATTTAATTATAATATTATAATTATTTCTAATTATTACATAATTATTATATTGTTTTATTTTAATTTTAGATAAACTCTGAACGTTGTGTGACAAATATCAACTGTGATTGTGTATATAATAAGAGTGGCAAGCGTAAACACGTTGCAGCATTAATTTATTTTATTAACAGCGAAGGGAGTATTTCGAAAACGAGTCACGAGCAGCAGTAGGGTAAGCCGGCCGCTCGTAAATTTGCTAAGCTTAAATATTTTAAAGGAGCAAATTTTAAAAAAATTGTGCCGCATAAATACACTCAATTACATGAGCCCCAAAATGTTTTAATTGCTGAGTTGACAGTCGATTCACCTTTAAAACAAATTATGGAAACACAGTTGAAAAAAAAAAAAATAAACATACGGTAAGAAATGTGAATAAATCTCTGTTCTTGCAAGTTGAAATGAATTTAGAGAAAGAGGATTGTGCTGCATGTGTAGAAAAGTTTTTAAATTTTAGCGAGAAATTTTTTATTTATCAAACTGAATATAATTTGGATCCGATTCTCTGGGAGTTTTTTGTTAACTAGCTTCTGAAACTATTAGGCAGTTTTCCTGTAACAATTGGTTTCAAGCCAGGCGCTCAAGAATTTCTGCAAGTTGTAATGTACATAATATAAAAGTTCTAAGTAGGAAACTAGTCGAAAATTTGGTATCAGACATGCTACATCTATCCAAAATTGACAGCAGCTCTACAAAATACGGTCTAAACATGGAAACTTGTGCTAAGGGAAAACATGAACAAATTTACAAGTGTACTGATAAACGGGTTGGTGTTATTGTTAGTAAATACTAGACTTGGTTTTAATACTCAAGTTAGCAACGTTAAGTATTTGGAATTTGTCCATGATAACTTGGAGCTCAAAAGTCTCACATTTATTACACCCAAGTTCAAGTACAGATGTACGTCACTGGTATGAGTGTTTGTGATCTGAAGACTTCAGAGTTTAACCTAATACAGTCTATGTAGTATAAAATAATTAAGTACTATCAATAACTATTTCTGAAGCCATTTAAAATATTTCAAATTATTTATAAACTGTGATAGCGCAGTTAAATACAATAATAAGCTCCATATGAGAATAGAAGATATGAGTATTTGATATTATTATATTAGAAAATATGAAAATATATTAAAAATAAGGATCTAATTTCTTAGCTAAAAAAAGAATGAAACAATTTGGGAGCGTCAAATTTAAATTCCAACATTTACAATACATAAACTCGAGTATTTCCAGATTTTTTTAAATTTAATTTCATTCTGCAATCTGTTACATAAACAATAAGCAGAGAATATTAACAATGGATATATTACAATATAAACTAGAAGATAGTAGCAACACCCAAAGGCTTGTCTACTAGGGATATCTAACACATATTAAAAAAAACTAGTGGGGCGCATGGCATCGTGCCTTAAGGCAAATTGCTGGAACTTTCCGTACCAAAAATTATGATTTTTTTAAAAATTATTAACATTTTTAAAAAAAATTTACTTCGAATAAATTAGATTTTTGAGAAACTATAAATTCGACAAAAAATTACTTTTTCTTGCAAACTTTTTTTTTTTAAAAAAAAAATGTTTTCTTTATTTTGCCGTCTAACGGATAAACATTGGTACGGAACCCATAGGAATGTAAACAAAATTTATACTTATTGTTAAAATCTCTATAAAATATCTGATAATTTGATGTGCATATGTCTAATGATCATTTTTGACCGCCAAATGGCATTTTTTTTACTTTTTTTACTAGATCTCCAAAACCGCTAGACCTGTCTTCATGAAAGTTTTCATCTTGTTAATACAAGTAAAATGTTTTTTGAATTATTAAAATCGGATGCTCCGTTTTCTTAAAAACTGAGTTACACTTTTTGGCACTTTTTGCCCCGTATCTTCGGAACGGCTAGACCTGCTTTTGCCAAAAACTAAACAGCACGTCTCTTTATCAATACGAATTGAATGTTTTTTGAATTATTCAAATCGTTTGATCCGTGTTCCCGAAATCGTCGACGAAAATTTGTATCCGAACATACATACATACACGCACACACACACACATACATCTATTTTTTTAAGGTATGCCAAAATGTTCAGAAGATTTTGAAACGTAAAGATATATAAAAATGTTTATTTTTGATTTTTTTTGCGATTACTATAACTTGCCCAACGTGAAGTTAACAATCAAATATAACAAAATAATAGTAATTAGGTTTAACTGGACTAAATGAGGTCTTGTGGCATTTTTTTTACAGTTAACTTTTTAAATACTTGATCTATTTGCTGTCTTTTATTAATTACATGTATTTTCCTATTTAATTTCCTGTCCAGGAAGATGCCAAGATATTTCACCGACTCCTTGGGAGGAATAATTGTATTATTAAGTTCAACTGCAGGGCATATTTGATTGCATTGTGTAAATACTACATGAACCGATTTTGTGCTGTTGACCTCTATCCGCCACAGTGAAAACCATTTTTTAGCTTTGTTGAAATGTTGCTGAAGACTGCATGATGCTGTCAATATTTCCAGAAATAGTCATGTAGAACATGAAGAGAATGATTAACCATTTAAATCCAACTGATATATGTAAAATAGTGATATTTGTAACATTGTCAAAAGATTGTGCAAAATTGAATTAGATTTTTATATAAACCTAAATGTAACAACCGTACCAAACAGAAATAGAAATCCTCAGCTAGAAATGCTTCTCCATTCTTTACCAAAGATTAATCAGAGAAGATTAATCTAAATGTTATGTTTAGAATAATAAAGAAAAATTGTAACACAGTATATATGTAAATGTAACAAAAATGAAGTTACTAAGCTAGAACTTCCTCTTCGATCTTCACCAAATGACTCAATCAAAGTAGATTGATATCTTTAAAATTGTGAAGAAAATTGTATTATTGCCTAAGGATTGCGCAGAATTGAATTAGATTTTTATATAAATATAAATGTAACAATCGTACCAAACAAAAATAAAACTTCTCAACTAAAACTGTTCCTTCGATTTTCACCAAGGACTAATCAGAATGGATTAGGCAACGAATATTTAGCATTTTCTTTTTTTGTATTTTTTATTTGAAATCAAGTAAAACATAAATATATTTATTTGCTTTTTTTCCATAAATATCCGATTTATGACACCGTTTTCATTTTTTTAAATTTATTTTGAATCAGCAAACGACAAAAAATATGATTGAAATATGCATTCATAACATATTGTCTATAATTAATATGTCTTCTTATAAATATTATTTATTATTTTGGTGCTTGATATGGGTATGAATTTGTAATAAAATATATTCTTTCTGACAAATTGTTAAAAACTTGTTAAAATTTTCAAAATTATTTGACATTTCATACTTCTAAAGTCGCATCATAGTGATTTGTTAATTAGAATTTTGGCATGTCAAATATATCAAATTTTCTTTAAAAATAAATTTCTTTCATGTTTCAACTAAGAACTATCTCTAATTAAATGACCTAATATCTAAATATTTTTTATTTATTATAAGCGTCCGACTTAAATAATTCAAAAAACATTTTACTTGTATGAACAAGATAAAGAATTGATAAAATTTTCAAGAAGGCAGGACTAGCGGTTTTGGAGTTCTAGTAAAAAAAGTAAAAAAAGCCATTTGGCGGTCAAAAATGATCATTAGACATATGCACATCGAATTATCAGATATTTTATAGAGATTTTAACAATAACTATCAATTTTGTTTATAAATTTTATTTGTTTAAGGGGGTTGTTCGGTTTTTATTTATTTTTTTCGATTTTGAGATTTTATGATATCATGAAATCCAAAAACCTTAAAATTATTTAAAAAAAAATCATCTCAATATTTATATTTTTGACGAAGTTATAGATATATAATTATAAATCTCTATATGTATGATCCTCTGAAACCGTTTTTTTCATTATTTTTTTCTACTTTTTTTACTAGATCTCCGAAACCACTAGACCTGTTTTCATAAAAATTTGATCAATTCTTCATCTTGTTAATACAACTAAAATGTTTTTTGAATTATTCAAATCGGACGCTCCGTTCTCTTAAAAACTGAGTTACCGCTATTTTTTGCCCCATATCTTCGGAACGGCTAGACCTGCCTTCGCCAAAAACTTCAATCTTCAATGTTTTTTGAATAATTCAAATCGCTTCATCCGTGTTCCCAAATCGTCGACGAAAGTTTGTACCCGAACACACATACATCCATTGAAACGTAAAGATATATAAAAATTTTCATTTTCGATTTTTTGCGATTACTATAACTTACCCTACGGGAAGTTAAAAAGTAAATAAACCCATTTGGTAGTCAAAAATGATCATCAAACGTATGCACGACGCGGCGCTTTTGCGCTTTGATTTTGTCTCTAAAACAGCTACGCAACGCGATTGATTTAAAAAAAAGTCCAGAATTTTCAAAACTTCAAAAAAATTTTTTTTTAAAAAAAGTCAATATTTTTCAAATATTATAAAATTCTCAAAAATCTATTTTTAATCTTGACAATTAAAAAAAAACGTGATACGGATAGCAGTAAAGCTACTTAAACGCTCTACTGACTGAAGCAGGTGAAACACCGCTAGATATAAGAAGACGTTTATTGGCTAAAAGATTTTTTGTTGAAAAATTGAATAACGCTTGCCATAATATTCCAAGGCAACTAGAATCGGCAAGATTACATATAACTAAACCATATTGGACAAACAGACCTACTCCACCTTTAATAACGAGCTTTTATGACCTAAGCCCGTATGAGAAATATGTAAAAATTTGCGAAATCAAGTTTTATTATCAATTTCCACAATATTATTCATATAATTTTATAAAAATTCCTACGCTAAACAGAGACCAACTTAGTAAAAGAATCTATTAAAAATAAACAAATAAAAAATTGGGAATTTGAAAATAAAGTAAACTCAAAATGGCCCGATCACCTTCACATATACAGATGGTTCAAAAAAGGAAGATGGAACTGTATGTGCAATATATATACCTAATCATAAATATAGGAGAAAAATTAAATTACCAAAATTTGCCTCCATCTTTATAGCGGAGCTGATGGCATTACATGTAGCAACAAAATATGTTAGAGACAAAAATGTAAATAAATCGATCATTTTTAGTGATAGCAAATCGAGCCTAATCGCAATAAACAATCCAAGCAAGCATACAAATATATTGATATATGAAATTATAAACAATCTCAACGAAAGAAATGTTGGAGAAAATTCAATGATCTTAGTATGGCTTAAATGACACGCAAATATAAATGGTAACGAGATAGTAGATGCGTTAGCAAAAGAAGCTTGCCATAGCGGCGAATATTGTGATAAAATTCCATCCTTAGAATTAAATAACGTAATCAAACAACAGTGTATAGAAAGATGGCAAACATTCTTTGCAGAATCAACAAAAACAAAAGGCATCACATACGCATTAACAAAGAATAAGGTATCGCAAAATCCATGGTTTGAAAACGTAGAAGAAAGTAGAATTTTCATCTCGGTTATCTGTAGACTGAGATTTGGACACACCTTCTGCAAGAACCACTTGAAAAGAATAGGTGTCATACCGGAGTCATCATGCGATTGCGGAATCGGAGAGGAAACATTAGATCACCTGTTTTGGGAATGCATATTCCAAAACGAAAGAAGAATATTAATAATAACTTTACTTAAAGAAAATGTTATTTTCCCAATCAATGTACAATCATTAGTAGCTAGTAATAATTTAAAAATTTATAAATATTTATTCAATTTTATTAATAATTCTAAAATTAATTTATAAGTTAATGATTCAATAAGAATTTGTAGTAAACTATTGTAAGAATGACATCTGACCTTATGATGTATATCAAAAGCCAATAAATAAATAAAAAAAATGTTTATATTCCTATGGGTTCCGTACCAATGTTTATCTGTTAGATGGCGACGCGGCGCTTACGCGCTGCAATATTTCGTCGCTATGCAGTTAAAGCAGTATGATTGCTTTGAAAAAAAACTTCAGTATTTCCAAAATATTACAAAATAAAGAAAACATTTTGTTTCAAAATGTCTTTTTTGTTTTAAAAAAAGTAATTTTTGGTCAAAAATTTATAGTTACTCAAAAATCTGATTTTTTGAATTTTTTTTTCAAAAATGTTAATATTTAAAAAAAAAATAATTACGCGCGAGTCGCCGGACCCGCTTTGTGTGTAGTGGTGTGTGTGTTGTGAACTCTTTCCAGCAAAGGTCAGATGTATTATTGTTTATAAGCTATTCCCTCCGTATATTATACTCCGTTGACTCCGTATATTATACACCGTTGATTCCGTATAGTATACTCCGTTATCTCCATAATACTATACTCCGCTAGTATAGTAATTAATAAGAATTTATTAGTAGGTTAGAGTTTAAGTATAGAACATAGCTGTGTGTAGGTACAGCCATGCCCTCAGATCTGTAATAATAACTAGTAATAATTAAATAAGATAGAAGTACATTCTCTTTCATTCGCGTAGTTAGTTGGTTTAGTTTCCACAGGTAATTACAAGGTGTTTATAGAAGTCTGGTTAAGGAGTTGGTGTAACCCTTTCGTCATGGGGATGCAACGCTAAGATGTAATATTTGGCAGTAGTTGCATACACTCGAGAAAGGAGCCCCATCAACCGCCCCTTCGTCACAATATTATAAGACGCGCTTTGTTTGTTATTTGTGGTGCAGCATGACCAGATACAGTGAATAATGATGGTTATATTTTATATTCGCAGGACACTTCTAAACAATATTGTACATAATCGATCTTAGTCGAAAATCAGATGAAAAGAGGGCGTGGCACAAAGGTCCATTTCGAGTTTGAGCAATTATATTGTGCAAACCAAACCCATTATATCAAACGAATAACACATATCAAATAAACTACTATTTGACTGTGTTCAGTAAAACTCCCAGCTAATTCATAATTGAAAAAATGGTATTTTCTTGTTTTAAAAAGTAGTAATCTGTTTTTCCCCAACCTATAGATGGCTGGCTCATATTTTCATTTTCTTAAAATGGCTGGTTCGTATTTTAATTTTCTTAAAACTTTTTTTTTAAATTGCGATTGCTTTTTTCCTGACTCATGACTATCATATATATTATGTAGCCAACACATTTTCATTTAGCAGGATTTCCATTTAAAATAAATTTTACTCCATTGGAGAAAATAAAGTTGATGTACATGTAAAGACGTACGATAATGTTATAACGTATTAGTAATTCTTTCCATATTACTAGCTATTTATAGAAACAAGTTTTTAATATTCCATATTGTTAGAGACAAGTATAGAAATTCTTTGAGTTTGCCGATATATAATGAAGCATGAACTTTATAAAATAATAAGACGGGTGATAAATTAATAATTGGTATTTAAAAATATTTATTCTTTGATTAAATATTATTAAAATTAAAATATTAAAATTGAGACAGAAGGCAAAGACAAATACAACAGAGTTAAATCTGATAAAAAAAATATAATCTTTTTTGTGATAAAGATAATAAAATGAAAATCTTAGCGAACACGTGTCAAATTCAATGATACTATAGTATTACTGAATTCGGAACTTCATGTGTAATGATAAAATTCATTCCATGTTTTCAAAGGTTTTGTACCAGTATCACAAATACTTAATAAAATATCAAATTATTCTGAAGACTGCTATTTTCCGAACTAAACTATATTAATTTTGATATAAGGTCCAAAGCGATTAGGTATAATTGTTTGAATGAGCTCCAATTATTGCTCTCAGAATACATCTTACATTAATGTAACATGTAGATTGCCTTGCTATTAAAGAATCAAAAGTAAGTTCTAGACAAATGTTCAAATTACCATTTAATTCACTTTTCTCCCAGCTAACTGGTAAATTATGAATGAAAAAACTAGTAGCAGAACCGTGCCCAGTCTCTCCTATTGTATTTTATTATTACTCCATACCATAACATCTGTTGGCAATCATCCAAAACCTTTTTGTCAAAATACTGGAAATAACCAATAACTTCTTACTACGTTATAGTTGTATTTATAGTTTAAACAGAATGAGATATTTATCAATGTTTTCTGTTCCAGCTTGGATGCCAGGAGTCGCGCCTTCAGCGACGCAAAGCTTTGGTCTGCGGACACCTCATTCGGGTCACGCGCCTACTTCCGCACTGCCAGTAATCCGGCTCAACTGTTGATCGACAATGTACAAGCTCAGGACGAGGGCATGTACAGGTGCCGCGTAGATTTTAGGGATTCGCCTACCAGGAACTATAAAGTCAATCTGACCATCATTGGTGAGTAAACAAAGTGTGTTGTGTAGAGGTTCAAAAAAGGCAATTACATTTCAGTTCATTTTATCGGTCGTGAAGTCGATTTTTTTTGTATTGTACACGGTTTATGTATGGGATTTAGTTGGGTTTGTTTGAAGTACACATACTAACATACGAGAACTGATATGTTCAAATAAAGCATGTTAGCAAATATTGCACATGTAATGTTTATATGAAAAATTTGTCAGATTTTATGTAGTCCACAACTTCTTTCTTAAACAAAATAACACAAAAGTGGAATCAGATAAATATTGAATATAGTTAAGTTTAATATTTATGCAGTAGTATTTGAATGCATAATCCATTACTATGGAAATTATTCGCTCTGAGATTGACTGCAATGCCAGACTAAGTATGAACTACGGGATGATATGTTTTAGCAAAAAAAAGTTATTAAAAGTATATTATAAATAATATAAAACAAGTCAAAAAAGGTTTGAAAGTTCAATGGTTATTGATATTTTAAAATTTACTTCAACGTACCTAAAACAAAAGTAAGCATAATGATAAAAATAACGTAATTGGCAAAATGATCTAGTGAAACCAAAAATATGGGTTGACATCTATGTTATAAATAGAAAACACACATTTTTAAAAGATTATCCTGTTCTAAGACAGTAAAGCTCTTAAAAAGATATCAATCAAGTTGATGGCAACCCTTCCGTATCAAAATGACCAAAAAGCTGTTGTATTAAAAATTATTCATGTAGAACAAACGTCGTTTGAATTAAAATATATAGTGAGAATAATGCATGTGGCTAAATGCTCTAGTGAGGCCAAAAAATATGAGGCAAAAATATCTTATAAATCTAAAACAAACATCTTTGAAAGATGCCCTTTAAGTTTCAGTAGTGGCGAAAGTAATCCGATAACTGTTCCGTTCATTTTTCGAATTTTTAAAAGATTATCCTGTTCTAAGACATTAAAGCTCTTAAAGAGATATCTATCAAGATGATGGCAACCCTTTCGTATCGAAATGACCAAAAAGCTGTTGTATTAAAAATTATTCATGTAGAACAAACGTCGTTTTAATTAGGATATATAGTGAGAATAATGCATGTGGCTAAATGCTCTAGTGAGGCCAAAAAATATGAGGTAAAAATATCTTATAAATCTAAAACAAACATCTTTGAAAGATGCCCTTTAAGTTTCAGTAGTGGCAAAAGTAATCCGATAACTGTTCCGTTCATTTTTCGTAACTATTCCGAGAAAAAATAATACTCATTAATTTGTTTCAACATAGCGCACAGTACATTTCAGTTATATACTAATGGTGCATGTCATTGTTCCTTCAGGCAAATTGCTGGAACTTACCGTACCAAAAATTTCAATTTTAAAAAAAGTCAACTATTACTTACTCTACGGAAATTTAATTAAAGAATGCAGTAAAAATGTATAATGTTAAGTTGCATAAAGGTAATGTGAAATCTTGGAATAGTTTCAGAAAATTATAAAAAGCTCTTTTCAATAGAAAAAGTAAATGATAATTGAATTCACTAAATTTTTATTATTTTTTGTTGAACCAAAGGCATTGATATGGATAATAATGTTTGAGTACTATATATAATTAAGAGATTGTTCTATTTTAAAGATGATTCGTTAACTTTTGACAACTTATAAATCGCAGAAAATATTGTTGGAATGTAACTCGTACTCATCTCTTCTTCTGATTTTGTACCCCTAATAAAATGTCACTGCAAATACGGTATGGCATGACATGGGAACCCACGGTAATCCATCAAAACCAAAAATATATATTTTTTTTTATTTCAGACTAGTCTTAATTAAGTTAGCAAAAAAATCTCTATAATCCTGATAATTTATATTTTTCTTTTAATCGTTAAATATCGTTAATATAACAATTTATTGACTTTTATATAACTTTTTCTGGATAATTAGGTGTTTTATTGATAATCATCAGGCGAGAGAAAAGAATAAGAAATGAGTTCTGGATAAAGATCCGAATTGGGATACAAACGGATCGCAGTTTTAGAGCCAAAAGTGTGGTTAGATATATGAATAATGTATTTGAATGTAGGAGAAACACGGTGATCATATTTAGAATAAAAATTCGAGTGATTAAGAGTTTTTAAATTGTTGGAAATTCGAGAAAATTAGAAATCTAAAAGATTGGCAATCAAGGCCCGATATACAAAAAAGACAAATTTGCACTAGAGAAATGGTTACTAAAGAGAGTAACTTTAATGAAAACATGACGCCTGTCATATGGTTACTGGCAATTATGATAAAACCGATATAGGAAGCAATAAAAAACGATAGTATCACGAAATATAATAGATATAAATAAATGCATTTTTGGAACATCCATTAGAGAAATATGTATTGGAAGAAAATGCATTAGTGGAAGATACATTGGAGAAAAGTACACTGAAACAATGTGCACTGAAAAAATGTGCACTGAAAAAATGTGCACTGGACAAAAGAGCACTAGATAAATGTGCACTTGAGAAAGGTTCACTGGAAAAATGTGCATTAGAAGAAGGTGCACTAGAAACCAGTCAATTGCGAACATGTGCATTTGAATGCCCAAAGCCTAATAGCTTTGGATGGAAACAACCTATAATGGAAATTTGAGAGCAGGTGTCTATTATGACTGATGATTTTAATGTAACTATGGACAAAGAAGAACAATTCTTTAGAAATGTAATGTGTGCATTGCAGATTTCAGAGATTTAATACGATAAAATTGATATTAAATTTGGCTTACCGCGATATTATTGTCAATATTTAGTCTAAATTCTGTGCCCTAGTTGGAGATTAGTTCTACTACAGACCATGTCCATTAGAACATAGTAGGGAAGCTGCAGGTTGCATAAAAAACTCATAATGTTCAAATTAACCTATTCGAAATGGAAATTATAAAGTGTGTTTTAGAACTAAATTTATGATAGATAATGTTGTAATATACGATAAACAAATTTTATATTACATTTTTTGTTGTTATATATTTCAAATTTTCAAAATATTTGATAGAAAGTTTCCACAAATTTGATATAGATCCTTCATTGAAAACGAACTTACATCTTCCGAGACTATTAGCGATTTAGCGAAAGGACTTAAAAAACATACTTTAACAATCGAAAAAAATGTTTTTGAAAAAATTTAAGTTTCAAGAGAATATAAAATTTTCAAATAAAATTATATTTTAGAAAATTCAATGGATCGATATTTTCAGAAAAATATCCAAATAGGAAACAATTCACATAATATTAAAATGAGTTAAAATTAATTAAACTATATTTACTATTTGCAAAAAAATAAATATTTTCCAAAAATTTAAAAATTAAAAAGAAAATTGCCTCATTTTTTTGTAAGTACTATAACTTTTTTATGAATGTCTATGATTGTATTTTCAAATATAAAAATATTTATGCGTTATGTATGCGAGGAATTTATTGCAATTTTTCTATGTAAAACAATTTGAATTTATTTATTATTTTGTAATGAAAAAACTTTCAATGCAATTTCAACTGCATGTGACACTAAAGTAATTATAAGCTACTATCATTACAATTTTTGTTGAACTCGATTCATAAAGAAATCATAAAGGTGCGAAACGACTTTGTATTTTGAAAAAAAAAATCGATTTTTGTCTATATTCTCACCTCATCTTAAAATTTTATTTGTATAAAAATCACACTTGAACACAATTCATTAAAAATTTAGTTTAGTAAGAAAAAACATGTTTACCACCTTTAATTGCAATGTACGTCGTCATCTTTTCAAAAATCAATGGTGAAAATAAAAAAAAAAACAATTTCATCCCATACAAGAAATTTTTTGATGGGTTTTGAAACGAGGTTACTTACAAAGTTTATATTTTCATAAGTTCTGTCACTCAGAATTGGTCTGCGGTTCAAAAGTTTCTTTTAGGACATATATTCGATTCGAAACAAGTTGCTTAAAAAATTTAAGTGATTTGTATAACTATTTCTCAGATTCTTAAATAAAATTTTCAATGTAATTTTCAAAAATTTAAATATTGAGTATGTAGCATTGTAAACTATAGGTAAAAGTGTATAATGAATGTTCGTGTTTATAAAATTTAAACTGAACAAAAAAATTTTACTAGACAATAGGTAATATCTAGAGATAGGTATTGGAAAAATAGTCAAGATCTAGGCTTGATAGTAAAAATGTTACAACACTTAAATGGGGCCCCATCGAGCACGATCAGAAAGCAAAACAACATTTTTTTTTAAAAAAAAGAATAATTTTAACGTAGTTTGCATTTTTTTCTTATCAAGAGGTATTAAACTTCGACATGTTAGCTTTAAGAGAATTTATTTCTGCTGCAATATTACTGCAAGCTCTAGAAATCAATTTAATTAGTAAGTTTTTGCACATCCGATAAGTTAATATTCTTGTTAATAAATCTATAAAACTAATCGAAATTATACATTCTTCATCAAAAATTGGAATTTAAAATTTTTATAATTTTATATTTGTTTTTGTTACTACTTGAATTGTTTAATAGTTAGATTTTGATAAATCATTTTCAGATTTCTTCCTTCACTGTTTCAAATCATTAGTTTCATTTCTAGAATATTACAATATGACAGTAATGACTTATAAAAAAACTGTGCAAATTAAAATATGAAAATTTAGTGAATTAGTTTGCTAAAGATGTCGAAATATTTCACAAAACAGATGGATTGCAATAACTATTTCAAAGAACAAAAGACAAAAATAATGAAACGTTATTAAGATGAGTTATCACATGTTATTATGATGAGTTATTATGACAAGATAAGAGAATTTTGAACTCGAAATATATTTTAGTGTATACTATTGCATATATTATTGTATATTGTATATATTAATTTCACAAACTAAATAAAGATTCCAAAAACTTTGCGACGTAAATAGTAACATTTGTCTTTTTGAAATGGAGAATGAAAAAACGTTTCCGGAAATCTATAGAAATATCTCATAAAATCATGAATTGATGACTCTAGAAACAGGTTTGCATCCAGTTTTCCCAACGAAATAACAACAAGCATTTTTCTCTTGGCCCTTCCAGTTACAATCGCAACTGCTAAAAGAAATGTTTAGAATTGAAAAATTACGTAAAACTTTTAGGACAAAAATGTCTACCAGACCTATATGTTTCTAATGAATCTTTATAAAATTTAAAGATCATTAAATAATTTAATTTTTCAAAAAATTCGAAGAAACTGAATATATATTTGGAATCATTTGTGAAAAATTCAGAAAATGAGAGACAATTAGATAGATAAGAATGATTAATGAGGATGGATTTGGCTAAAGGAGAGGTCAGTAAAGACATCATAATTAAATTGTGGTCAGAACGTCTGCCACACCACATTCGGCCACAATTGATAGTTTCTCGTCATCTTGGTCCGGAAGCCCTGGCGGCCGAGTTTTGGTCGATCACTGTAGCCCCACATCACATGTCCACAACACACAAGTCTTCAGTAGAACAGAGACTGGACCGCCACGAAACTCTTCTTATGTCTTGCGTCCAGGAAATCAAGGAACTAAGGGAAATGTTAAACACTGAAAGGCAGAAAAATGATCAACAAGAATCACAACACAACCGGTCAAGATCAAGAAGTGGTTCTCGACATAGTTCCAGGACACCTTCTCGTGGATCAGTTTGTTACTATCACTACAGATACGGTGAGAAAGCCACAAAGTGTGAAGAGCCCTGCCTGCTTAAGTCTTTAAACCGGTCGGAAAACTCACTTCACCGTCATTAATTGGAGCTTGTCATGACGGTGAAATAAATTCTGTCTGCTCTGAGCTCCGCCTACATATTTCAGACAGAAAGACTGCAATCCAATTTCTTATAGATTCAGGATCAGTTTTATCCATTTTACCAGCCCATAAGTTCGCCAATGGTCATTCCAAGGGAGAGTTAGTTTTATTTGCAGCAAACTCTAGCAGAATTTCCACATATGGCAAGAGAAGTCTGGAGCTGGATCTATCACTACGCAGAAGTTTTAACTGGCAATTTGTTGTTGCCGATGTAGCCACAGCCATAATAGGAGCCGATTTCCTAAGCAACTACAATCTATTAATAGACTTGAAGGGTAGAAGATTGATTGATTCGACCACAGGTCTTACCTCTGATGAAAAGGTATTCTGGGCACAGCAAGTCAACATCTCCACTGTCAACCCGGCAGAGCCTTTCAAAGATTTACTGGCACAATATATTGCAATAACAAAGCCACAGGTAACCATCAATAATAAATCATCTCATTTTGCCCACAGGATAACCACAACAGGTCCACCATTAGCTTCCAGATTCAGGAAGATCTTCGGAGAAAAGGCTGTTGCAGCCAGGTCAGAGATACAAGATCTCCTAAACAGGGGCACTTTGAGGCCTTCCAACAGTCCATGGGCAAGCCCTATTCACTTGGTTCCCAAAAAGAATGGCACATTCAGAATGTGTGGAGATTATAGGAGGCTGAACGCAAACACGCTGCCCGACAGGTATCCTCCACCATTAATACAAGATGTTTTTAATAATCTTCATCAGAAAGCAGTACTTTCTACAATAGACTTGGAAAAGCCTACCACCAAGTACCCATGCATGAAGAGGATATAAAAAAGACAGCAATTATCACACCATGGTGACTCTTCGAGTATCTACGTATGCCATTTGGACTCAAAAACGCCGCCCAGACATTCCAGAGGTTTATCAATCACATATTCCAAGATTTCAATTTTGTTTTTATTTATATAGACGACATCCTGGTAATGTCGACTGATATGAATAAACACCGTCGTCATCTTCAAATGGTTTTTGAGAGGCTACAGGAATATTCACTCACAATCAACTTAGAGAAATGCGCCTTTGGAAAAGATGAAGAAAACTTCCTTGGTTACAAACTGAGTGCAGCAGGATATTCTCCTTCACCAGACCGAGTAGAGAAAATTATTAATTATCCAAAACCTTCGACAGTTATAGAACTCAGAAGATTTTTGGGCATGGTGAACTATTATCGTAAATCAATTCCTCAAGCAGCAAAAGTTCAAGCACCACTTTATGAGTATTTGAAGTCCTCCGTTGAAAATGACAAGACTCAAATTGTATGGAATGACACCTCATTATTAGCATTCAGCAAGCTGAAGGAAGCTCTAGCAAATGCAATCATTTTCCTTCAAGCATAGCAAATATTAATTTAATTACAGATGCATCTACAACAACCATTGGAGCAACTCTGGGGCAGGAAGAAAACGGCGCATGGCACCCTATAGGTTTCTTTTCCAGAAAGCTCACATCTACTGAACAGCGATATTCAACTTACGATCGCGAGCTACTAGCCATCTTTGCGGCTTTAAAGTATTTTGAATATCTGCTAGAAGGAAGGCACTTTGTAATCAAAACAGACCACAAGCCAATCACACATGCATTTCAACAGAAATTAGAAAAAGCATCAGATCGTCAGCGACGGCAGTTGGAATACATTTCACAGTTTTTCACGGACATTGTATATATGAAGGGTGATCAGAACGTGGTTGCAGATGCCTTGTCCAGGATCAATGCCTTCAAAGTTAGCCGCAGAGGAAATGTCGCAAGAACAGAGCAAGGACGTTGAAATGCAAACTATATTAAATGGCAACACCTCTCTGAATCTTCAAAAATTAACATTAGACGGCTATCCAGTTTATTGCAACACGCAAGATAATTTTGTGGAGCCCTACCTTCCGCAAAGTCTTGGCAGAATTGCTTTTGACATTGTACATGGGAATGCACACCCAAGCATAAGGATTACTTCAAGGGAGTTGCGAAGAAGGTATGTGTGGCCTGGGATTGGTAAAGACGTCACCATGTGAGCACGTCAATGCATTCCTTGCCAAAAATCCAAAATACACAAACATATCACCTCACTTCTATCCATATTCCTTTTCCTGAAAACAGATTTTCACATATTCACATCGACATAATTAAATTACCTAATATTAATGGATATCCTTATTGCCTAACAATCATCGACAGATTCACAAGGTGGCCAGAAGCTATTCCTCTAAAGGACATTTCTTCAGACGATTCTTTAAGCCCTATTTTCAAACTGGATATCAAGATTTGGTACACCATGTGTGATAACATCCGACCAAGGATGCCAGTTTGAATCAGCTATATTCAAATCATTAATGGATTCAATAGGTGCTAAGAAAATACGGACAACGGCATACCACCCTCAGTCCAATGGTCTGGTTGAATGCTGGCATAGAACTCTGAAAGCAGCTTCAATGTGCTCTCCTGAGCCCTGGATCGAAGTATTACCTGTAGTCTTACTAGAGTTACGTTCATCATACAAAGAAGACCTTAAAGCATCCCCTGCTGAGATGGTTTATGGAACCACATTAAGACTACCAGGCGAGTTTTTCACATCTAAAGAACTGTCATCCGATCCACAAGCATTTCTGGATTGTCATAGAAAAATAATGCGTGATATTAAGCCTACAGCCACATCTCTTCATAATAAAGCCAATATGTTTGTACTCAAGGAAATGAATACATGCACTCATGTAGTTGTCAGGTCAGATCATATTCGAAAACCACGATCTCCATATAGTGGACCATATAAAATCATAGAAAGAATTTCAAACAAAGTGTACAAAATTTCTATGGATGGTACTGATAAGAACATATCGGTTGACAGATTAAAACCAGCATATACAGTTAAAACAGATAACAGTCAACCAAGCACATCTCAAGAATTTAAATCACATAACTTGGAGTTATCGATGAATCCTCCAAAAAAGATGAAGTCTAAAAAAGTCTTCTTTAAATTATAATAATTAAATTCATTTATTTCTACCGGATACTTCTTTTTCTTTTGAAGGGGAGTGATATAGCGGAGTCAACACGCCCACATATGACAGTTGATTGACGCAAATCGAATATGATATCAAGCAAGCCAAAGCGAGCGGATTGTTTTAATACGATCAAAAAATATTATATCGCTTTTTTTGAAACGATCTAAAATTATGTATCGCGTTTTTCATCGAGCATTTTTTCGGGATCAAAATTGATATTAGATTTAATGTAATATCAAAACCTTTATTAATTGAGATATAAATAAACACTCATTGTCGAGTCTACATCAAGTAATTGCGATTTCATTTAAAGATTTAATTAATAAATAATATATGGCTCTCATATTTCATAGATATCATGTAATTTAGTATATGGCTAATGTACTAGTTTATAAAGCCAATAAATATTTTACACTCTATATACCAGAGATAGATTTGGATTAATATTGCAGCGATTTATGTTCTGTGATAGATTCAAATGATGTTATATTAAAATAATAAATGATAAAATAACCTTCTTCTGAATAAGATTATGGAAAGTATCTTCAACGAAGGAATGGCGGTAGAAAACGTCAATAGCCCATAAATGACAGCGACTTATATGCTGTAAAATATTTCATAATCCCTTATATTAAAATTATGAACTGTAAAATATTTTTTTTATAAATAAGCATTGGAAAAACCTTCTATTGAGAAGGTCGGGATAGAGAAAAAGCTTTTTATTGAGGAAAGTAAGGTCTTATAAAAATAATATAGTACTTTTATTAGAATATACTTCTTGAAGCAATCATTCAAAAAAAATATAAAGCAACACAAATTGGTGAAAACAGCAATACAGATTGATGTTCTTAACAAATTTTTATATACAATGTTGAATAATATAAATAATTCATATTAAAAGTCTGAACATAGCTATCTCGATTTATGTAATAGGATTGTGCAAATATCTCATTAGTAGCTGTGCATCAAAACAAGAGGTTGATTGCTGGTTATTTAACATTGAATAAGGAAAAATTATAACAAACGTTTTTATATTGAAATAACGAACAATTATATTTCAATTAAGAAAATTGGGACGCAGAAGAAGTGCTTGACTGCTAGTTATTTTACATTAAATAACTCTTTATTAAAAGTGAGCTTTTAAAATTAAATTATTAATAAAACAAATAAATAAATTGTTTATAATCACATTAATGGAGATATAATTGATTAATGAACTTCAAAAGAAACTCCACTATATTAGCAATGATCTTACTATACTAAAAATTCAAAATCTGGATGGTGATAGGAGTGTAAAAATAGAACTATACATACCTGTCGAGTTATTGTCATATAAAATAAATACACATTAATAATTAGAATTTTCAATTTTTCTGAAGTGTTGCACTATTGGTTTAGTATTGAAAACGAGTATTCGGTAATTTCCCAATGATCAAATCATCAAGTGATTCTTTAGAACATTTATTAAATTTTACCTCTTAAAGCAATAATTTTAATAATAACATAACGCAAAGCCATTCACAGAAAGCAAGGGACATGGAATAACTTCAATATTTCAGCGACATCAAACTCGGACCTAGAATAGATTGCCAGTTATTTTACTTTTAATAGCTCTTGAATATGAAGAACGTGAGCTATTAAAATTATATTATTAATAAAAAAAATGTATATGGTCAACCGCTGGATTCGCTTTTTCAAAAATGTAATGAGATTTTTATATTGTCAATACAAGTAAAATGTTTTTTGAATTGTTAAAATCGGACGCTTCGTTGTCTTAAAATCTGAGTTACCATTTTTGGCACTTTTTGCCCCGTATCTTCGGAACGGCTCAACCTGCCTTAGGCAAAAACTAATAAGCACGTCTTCTTATCAATACGAATTGAAAGTTTTTTAAATTATCCAAATCGGTTACTCCATACTTTTTTGTTATAATTTATTTTTGTTAATCAAGACATTAAATGTCTTATTTACAAAATTGATATGTGCAAAAAAAGAAAAAATACAATAAATTGAATATATAATTATAAAAGTTAAAATACAAAACAGTAATACAAAAATAATATCAAAAATGAACTAGGGCGTGATGATGTATGCCGCGTACTAAGTTAGGGCGCGTGCAAGCATTGGGCTAGATGTTTGGTACATCATTGTTCATGATGATAGTAGGCGGATTGTTGTGGTGTTTTAGTGAAACAATTATGAGCTGAAATTTTTCAAAACTGTCGAAATTATCGAGAATTGATATGTTTGAACCATATAAATAAACTTCAAAATTCAAAATCAAAATTGGTACGGTACCCAATAAAATAGACACAAAATGTGTACACATTATGAAAATCTTTATAAAATATATCTGATAATTTGATGTAGGGTAGAGCGGGGCTAGTTGAGTATAGGGGCAAGTTGAACAATCGAAATATCTCGAAAACTAATTGTCCGTTTAGGCATTATATGGAGGAAAGATAGAGGTTTGGGTGAAATAAACATCCCTCGATCGCTAGTGGCCGCTGGACAAATGAGTGAGCCTCACCAACGTTTTGTTTATTTTGAGACCAAAAAGTAACTAGTTGGTTTGGTTTTTAGCCCTAAGGCAAGTTACATGAACTTCCCGATATGTTTAAGTAATCGACTTAATCAATAAAAAATAAATTAATTTATGAGTCATTAAAAGTATTCCAAGTGGATTTATTACACATAATTGAAAACGAACGAACACTTTGACTCCGAGTATTTTCTACAAGCAAATTTTATATAATTGAACCAGTTTTCAGGACTTTAATGGTTTATTGTGTTCAAGACCAAATACTTTATGATTATACCAAGTAAATAGTCTAATTTTAATTTTAACAAATCTCAAAAGAACTACTCATTTTCTCAAACTTTGATGAATTTTTAAAATCAAACTATCTGTCGTAAGGCCGTAATATTTCAGTAAGTTCTATAGGACCATGGTATATATCACTAAAAAAAATCTATAAAAATTGGCTTAAATTTTTTTTCAATAGTTAATTACAAGAAAACGGCTCGGTAGATTTTCACCTAAAACTAATCAGTATCATTCCCAACTAATATCTTTCGAACAGTTTTCGATTTTTTAAAATCGGTTCGGTAGGATGAGCTTAAATGTGGACGAAAAGTTTAACACTTTTTTTCAAATTATAAAGAAACGGCTTGGCAGATCGTCACAAAACTGACAAACGATAGTCCTCACCGAAATACATCAAATGGCTTTTAAATTTCTGAAATCGGTTAAGGCGTTTTTGAGAAAACGTCAATCAAAGATCTCATTTTGACAAATGTCAAAAAAACGATACCAATTTTTGCAAACTTTGACGAATTTTTAAAGCTAAACGAGTTGTCGTAGGACCGTAATATTTTAGTATGACCTAGAAAACTATGGTATCTACCGTCAAAAAAAAAATCATAAAAATCGTCGAAATTTTTTTTTTTAAAAACTTTATTGCAAGAAACCGGCCCGGCCGATCTTTACCAAAAACTAATCAGCACGATTCCCAACCAATATCTATCGAATGGTTTTTGAATTTTCAGAATCGATTCAGAATTGCGGGCTAAAACGTGGACGAAAAAATTTTCACTTTTCTGCAATTTACAAAGAAACGGCACGGCCGATCGCCGCACAAAACTCAGAAACGATAGTCCTCATCGAGATACATCGAATGGCTTATAAATTTTTGAAATCGGTCCAGCCGTTTTGGAGAAAACGTCGATTTACGGCAAAAAATCTGTTCACACACACACGCACACACACACACACATACTTTTTCCAAATTTGGTCTCATTCGATTCAGAATGGCTTGAAACGTCGAGAAAACATAAAATTAGCGAATCGGATTTTTTGATGAAAACATAAACTTCTCCTTCGGGAAGTTAAAAAAGTCATTCATCACGAGTTTTCGTCTGGTTTAGTCAAATGTTATTTATTTTTAATCAGGTAAATGTTATTCTTCCATATAATTATAGTACATTTAATATGAACAGGGATTCTGGGTATAAGTCTCATGGTTTTTTTATAAACTCACTTTTATTTTGAAATTCCGAGTTGGGGTTAGTTGAGCATAGTTGCTAAACTTGTTCTGTCACTAACACAATTACCATTAACTTCCAGAAATTAATTATTATTTTTAAGATTTAAGCTAAGTCTATGAGTAATAATATAAAGAAATAATGTCTTTAAACAAAAATACTGAATATAATGGTAAAATAATTCCTAAGATACGATATTGTTTTGTTGATCCTATTTTTGGTTAATTATTCAAAGAAACATACTATAAGTTTTGTTTTTTCTATCAATAAAGACTATAAATATAGAACTGGTTATTAAAAACTTATTTTGTTTCATCACTAATCGACATTGAACCTACGATTTTATTATACTTTCATAGTGCTCAACTTGCCTCACCTATGAGGTACATTGAGCATACATGACTTTTTGCATTTAAACAGCTGTAGCTTTTAAATTTTACTTATTACCAAAAAATAGTATTAACACTTTTGTTAAGCTATAAACAACAAATCCATTAAGCCGAATAGCAATTTATTGAGACTTTTCATTGAGGAGCTACATCCGTTTAAGTAAAAATTTGCTCAACTAGCTCCGCCCTACACTACATATGTCTAATGATCATTTTTGACGGCCATAAGACGTCTTTTTAAACTTATTTTTATTAAGAGTCCATAACCGCTAGATCTGCCTTACAAAAAAATTAATCAGTTTTTTATCTTGTCAATACAAGTAATTTTTTTTTTGAATTATTAAATGCGGACGCTCCGTTCTCTTAAAAACTGATTTACCGTTTTTGGCACTTTTTGCGCCGTATCTTCGGAACGACTAGACCTTTGCCAAAAACTAATGAACGCACCCGGAGGCACTGGCAAAACATTTATTATTTCATTGGTTCTTGCGCGTGTGCGGTCGCAAAATAATATTGCGTTGGCGATAGCTTCATCAACAATTGAAGCGGCATTACTTAAAGAGGACGAACTGCGCATTCGGCATTTAAGTTACTTCAAATGTTCATGTTAACCTAGAAGCAAAGTGCAATATAAAGAAGAAATCTGGAATGGCAGAAGTTTTGCGAAAATGTAAAATAATCATAATAAAATGTAAAATAAATAAATGTATAAAGATGCTCAAGCATTCGCTTAAAGCTCTTGATAGGTCGCTGAAAGATATCAATAATATTAATTGTCTTTTTGGTGGCTGCCTATTGCTACTGTCTGGCGATTTTAAACAGACATTGCCCATTATTCTACGAGAAACCAATGCTGATCAAATAAATGCCTATTTAAAAAATCTCATCTGTAGCGCCAAGTAAAGAAATTATATCTTAGTCTTAACATTCGCGTTCAATGTCTAAATGATGCACAGGGGTCGAAATTTTCACAACAATTATTGGATATTGATAATAACAGAATTAATTTTTATAAAAATATAGAGTACATTTAATTCCCTGAAAATTATTATAATATAGTTGATAGCAAAGCTAAATTAATAGAAAATATTTTTCCAAATTTAAAGAATAATCATAAAGACCATGAGTGGCTACAAGAACGAGCAATTTTAGCAGCAACAAAATTAGATGAGGGCGTAATGAATTTAAAAATACAACAGATACTGCCATTATATGAATTCACATTTAAATCAGTTGATACTGTTATTGATCCTGATCATCAATTATCCAGTCGAATTTTTGAATTCTCTTGATTTAACAGGAATGCCGTCTCACAAATTACTATTGATAGTTGGTTCTCCAATTATTTCACTAAGAAATTTAAATGCCCCAAAAATATGCGATAGCAGAAGCTTAGCAATAACAAAAATTGTGGTAAACGTTATAGAGGCAATTATTCTGGGCGAAAAATTCAAAAGTAATGTTGTTATTTAGCTTAATATACCACTAATTTCTTCGGAATCAGTAATAAAGACTGCAGTTTCCTATCCGTTTGGCTTATGTTATGCCCATAAACAAGTCACAAGGGCTGACAATGAACTTTTGCGGAATCAATTTGAAAAATAAGTGCTTTAATCACGGACGGTTAAATGTTGCTTGCTCAAGAGTCAACAACCCAAATAATTTATATATTTATACACTTAATAATCTCACCTGACACAAGAATATTGTATATCAATTGGCATTATAATAAACTCTACTACATTAAAAGTTTAAAATAAAAAATTAATTATGTACTATATTAATTAATTAATATTAATTATATAATTAATATTATTAATAATAACATTAATTATTGGTATTGCATTCCTGAATATAATATTTTTAAATTGTTTATTTGAAAATAAATATAACTGTTGTATTAATTAAATTTATTTATGGATAATTATAAAAAAGTTGAATGATATTGAAAAGTTAAATATTGTTTTTATTATAAGCATATGTGTACAGGACAACGTCTGTCGGGTCAACTTTTTTTAATTTTTTGACAAACTTGTATGTGGTTTAAACGCTTAATTATAACAAAATGTACTGTTTTGATAATAATTATCATAAAATAAAATAAAACATTCATAACAAATTATACATTTCCTAATATTGTATATCAATTGGCATTATAATAAACTCTACTACATTAAAAGTTTAAAATAAAAAATTAATTATGTACTATATATTAATTAATATTAAATTATATAATTAATATTATTAATAATAACATTAATTATTGGTATTGCATTCCTGAATATAATATTTTTAAATTGTTTATTTGAAAATAAATATAACTGTTGTATTAATTAAATTTATTTATGGATAATTATAAAAAAGTTGAATGATATTGAAAAGTTAAATATTGTTTTATTATAAGCATATGTGTACAGGACAACGTCTGTCGGGTCAACTTTTTTTAAATTTTTTGACAAAACTTGTATGTGGTTTAAACGCTTAATTATAACAAAATGTACTGTTTTGATAATAATTATCATAAAAATAAAATAAAACATTCATAACAAATTATACATTTCCTTGATAATTATTTACCAAATAAAATTAACTAGCGAGAACAACACAAGACTTCCAGAATAAATACATAAACATAATAAAGGCTTTAAATGAAGTTTAACTATAAATATCGATGTGCAAAAATTGTATTTAAAAATCAAATAAAAAATTTAGGTAATATTTAGGACTAAAAACGTAACAAGTTTAGTGTCAAAAATTTTCTGTATGAACCGTCATTGTGGTTATAAAATACGAATTGAAGAGATCTTATTTAAAATAAAACATTACATAATTTGAAATCAATGTTATAATTAATATAAACATTTCAAAAAAAAAAATTATGAACACTAATATCAAACTTATCAGTATATGAAATAGTTTCTCAAAGATGTATTTTTGGCTTTCACTTCCATTATTCGGAATGCACTTATATCAGAAAAATCTGCAAATTAAACGATAATATAATTTGATATTAATTTCATTTATTGCAGAGAAAGAGCAAAAGATGGTATAAATATACAATAAAAAAGTTGTGCTAACTAGCAAGTTTTAGAATAACAATGTTCCTCAATCGACTCATTTTTTATAAATGTAATACTTAAATATTTTTTGACCTAATATAATAGTTTATTTTAGTTTTAGTATAGTTTACTCTTGGAATTTTGTAATTGATTGGACACAAATGTGTCTCATGTGACACGTTTCGCGAAAAAGTGAATAAATCATATATGAAATTAATGTGCATTGTATGCAAAATCAACGCAAATGCGTTGGTAATTTCAAACATATCCATATAGATTGAAAAGGCAGCGTTCGAGAATCTATAATAAATTATAAATTAAATACGAACGTCATTCCGTAATTAAATGTGGATATAGTTTTTAAATTAAACTTGATTTAACTATAATAAAATCTAAATTAATGAAGTAAATTGAATATTCAACATTCGCGCGAAAAGAAATATGAATGACATTAAATATCAAGTATAAAAAGCAAATGGAATAATCACTAAAAAATAAATACATCATGAAAAATTATCTATATAAAGTAGTAATATTTTATACATAAAATATAACTAGTTAGTTATCTTGTAACAAAATATTTTATGGTCGCACTATTGGGTTTTAATTATAAGTTGAACTAAATATATTTTTAGTGGACAAAAACGATGAACTTCTCGACAATTTATAAAGCTGGTTATTTTGACAATCTGAAACTATTTTCAAAATATAGAGGTCTGTTCAAAAAGTTTTCGTAATTTTTGTTTTTTCAAAAAAATATTTATTCATTCGTCTACATCAATGTGGTCCCCTTCAAAGTAGTCCCCCTGACTTTTTCAATTCTTCCATTGTAAAAATCGCCGAGCTCAGAAAAACACGTCGAACCTTAGCGACTACCACAGACAAAGTAAACAGTGAATATAGCTGAAAATTTCATCATACTTTAGGGGCATGTATACCAACACAATAAAAAAAAATTTTGACAATCAGACACTCCAGACCCGCGAAATTTAATTATTAGTAATTCCGGGTACTTTTTGAACAGACCATGTATACTTCGTAAATAATAAAGGATCGTTACACTAATAATTTACCATTGCAATTTTATATAAATAAATATTTACTTATGTATTGATATAAATCCTGTAATGATATTTTTTTATAATATAATATATAATATAATAATCATTAAAATTCATTAAGGTTTATTAACGCTACACCAACAATCGACACAAACAATCATTATTTTGTTTCTAAGGTGTTTTTGCTTTTACTCTTACCCACCCTAAAAGATTTTGAAAATAAATTAAATTAAATTTATTGAAAATTTGGAAAGCCTAAAAAACTTCGGTCCTTCGGAAATATTCGGATGCTTTGTTCTATCAAAACTTGCTGTTTTTTACTTATATTATTACTTAAATTTATTTCATTGCCGAAAACTATTCGGATTGTGTCCTTATCAAACAAATATAATATTTTTTGAATAATTAAAATTGTGGACATACATACATATTTATTTTCTATGGTATGCCATAATATTCTGCTCTTGAAATGTAAAAAAGATAAATAGAAAATTTTTATTCACGGTTTTTGGCTTTCACTATAACTTACTCACTAAAAATTTGAAATGCCTAAAAAACTACGGTCATTCGGGAATATTCGAATGCTTTGTTCTATCAAAAAATGCTGTTTTTTACTTATATTATTACTTAAATTTATTTCATTGCAAAAACTATTCGGATTGTGGCCCCCTCAAACAAATGTAATGTTATTTGAATCATTAAAAGCGTGAACAAATATTTGCATCCAAATATACATATATACAAACTGCACACATACGTACATATGTAGAGAATGTCGCACATAACAAAATATAAATAAATTATTAATTTATAATTTGACCTGGAACATATTTTTGTTTACAAAAAATGGTATATATCAATTGTACGAATCCAACAGGAAAACAAAACTTAGTCGAAAAAGTTCAGTTCAAAAACATATTTAATTTTTGGGGTATTTGAGTGAGAGGAATAGATGATTATTAAAATTCATAAAGTTTTATTAGTGTTACACCAACAATCGACACACACAAATATAATTTTGTTTTTAACGTTTGCCAAAATGTTCAGGTCTTTTTTTTTGCAATTAATATAACTTACCCTACGGTATTTGGAAAATAAATTTCTATGGTCAATTTTTTATTATTCTCGGACTCTAGTATTTTGAATGTATAATTATTTAAAAAATTATACTGATAGAAACTTCTAATGTAAAAACACTTATAAATTTGAAGAACAATATGCTTATTAGTTTAAAAATAACTATAATTAACTAAAATTGACAAAAAAATATTTTAACTAGCTGTAAGTGGAATTCTGTCTTGAGGCAATTATGTCATCGTGCCTTAAGGCAAATTGCTGGAACTTCCCGTACCGTAACGAAATGTTCGTGGAATACTGAATGTTTTCAAATAGATTATTCTAAATATTGTAACATTGTCAATATTTATAAGAATTATATAAACTGTATTGCAGAGTTGAAATTATTTGTAAAGTATATTAGAACTATAGTCAGAATTAAAAATGAAATCTGAAATATATAAAAAACTAAAAAAAAAAAAAAAAAAAAAAAAAAAAAAAAAAAAAAAAAAAAAAAAAAAAAAAATGGAACAAAATTTTTTTTCCAAAATCAATTATTTTTGTTAAGACAAGCAGAAGTTCTTTGAATCAATTGAATCGGACGCTTAGTTCTCTCAAAAAACTGCCATTTTTTGTACATTTAGCTCTGTATCTCCGAAATGGCTGGGCCTGCCTTTGCGAAAAACTAATAACCCCTTCTCCCAATCATTACTAATTGAATGTTTTTTAGATCATTCAAATCGGATGCTCCGTTCACTCAAAAACTCGATTTCTATTTTCTGCACTCTTTGCTCCGTATCTCCGAAACGGCTGGACCTGCCTTCGCCAAAAACTAATCAGCTCTTTTCCCTATCAATAGGAATCGAATGTTTTTTAAACCATTCAAATCGGTTGATCCGTACGCCCGAAAACGTGGACGAAAATTTGTATCCATACATACACACACACACACACACACACACACACATCCATTATTTCTGAAGTATGCCAAAACGTTCAGAAACCTTCAAAACGTCGAGAAATGTAAAAATTTTCAATTCCGATTTTCGGCCCATTACAATAACTTACCCTACGGGAAGTTAATAATAAAAAATTAGTTTGTGAGATAATAAAAATTATGACTAAGTTTGACATATTTGCAATTTTTGTAAATTAAAAAATGTCAAGAAAAAAATAATTTATAAAAAATTGAAACAGATTGGCGTATAGTATTTATAAAAAAGTAAAAATTCATGTAAATTCTTCGTGTATCAGTTAATGGTAAAAGATAAAATCGCATATCTCAGCCATCATCTAGAATAAAGCAAAACATATATTTTCGTGCTATTTACCAAAGAGGCGTAAATATCTGATTATGCCAGTTGTTTCTTTTGTGGAATGCCGATTAAGGAATTCAGGGAGAAGGCGCAGAGGAGCGCAAGGTCAATGAGTTTATGAATATAAATGGGCGTAATGAGGAAAATAAAATAAATCAATAGTTGTTATGAATATGTTTGTACTGTAGAGTATAATGAAGAAGTCGGAGGAAGGAGGGTTTAGAAGGTTCATTTGAAAAACGGAACGCGATGGGAAGTGCTCGTACATACGTAATTCTCTCGAGAGGTTCGATAAACAGCTATTGAATATTTTCTCTAGCAAACCGGACGATTCTCATTTCCTATAGAGCATAATACCCGGTAGTGTGTTGGGGATATAATGACGTAGTACCCGAAATGCGTCTATGGGTCTCACGTCAATGCAGAAGAAATTGCATGAACTGGATAGAGAAAGCTGACCAGGAATTGTGAAAAATTCACGACAAATACGTTACCTGGTCGCTTTTATAAAATAACAATTTATATCAGAATACTCTACCCTACTCTACTAATATTCATATCAGAGTTTATGATATCATAAAACATAGATGATACTAAGTACGGTTGTGCCAGGGTACGATAGTGATAGTCACCATTACAGCTGAACTGTGGTAATTAGAATAGGGTGTTTGTTTGTTCAAACAAGTTTCCATTATTGCATTGTGTCCACCATATTTGTAGACCAAATTGCTTCTAAAAAGTTTATGGTTTGATTTCTTTTGATAATAACTTTGACAGATTACTTTGGTTGTAATTTTTATGTAAGCTTTTCGCCAAAACACTGCTTGAAAACAACCTTCCAAAAAGACTAAAACGCAAACACCAGCCACAATTAAGTTTATAGAGTAATATGCACCCATCACAATCTAAGTTCCTATAGTAAAGTGGAAGTAACATAGGTTACAAAGAAGTTTTTAAATTTTTGCATTAGAACAAAAATTCAATGAAGATGTGGTTTCATTAAATGAAGCATGCTGTTGATTGTATATAAAGTGATTAGTTGAATTTTAACTTGACGGAGTGCGGATTAAAATGATTCAAAAATTTTCAAAGCGTTAATTACTGAATAGAGCATTAGTAAATTTCACGAAATAGTGCTTAGCGTGCGCGTAAGGTTCACACGCGATTGAAGTAAAACTTATTTGCCACTGTACAAGATGACATTTAAGTAAAAACAATATAATTTTGAATAATGTTTATTAGTAATATGGTAACACTTGTGATGCACACACTTATTCGTGTCAACTGTCAACCACCATACACATTTATATAATTATAAATTATAAATTATATATATATATATATATATATATAATATCATTAAATGTAATTAAAGTCATACTTTGTCAATGTAATTAGCATTTAGAAATAAATCTTCATTAGAGAATTAAAGTAATTGCTGATTAATAAATTCTATATCACTAAAGTGGATTATGTTACACAACGCCTAAATATTGTTTTTGCAAATTCACTCATCATGTAATTGTGTTTGAAAAACTTTATGTAAATAAAATTAACATCGACTGCTTGTATTTTTGTTATTTTTGCGCTGGCGATATAATCTCATTCTTTGAACAGCTGTAATATCTGCCTTTCCTAAAAAATATTTTCCATTTTAATAACTTCAAAAATTTATAGAAACTACAAATAATATAGAAATAATTTCTAATCAGTAAACTTACGTTTAGTACGCGGCACAAATGCTTAATTTGTTTTATTATTTTCAAGGAACTAGGTAAAATATTCTTCTCATTCAGGCATTTATCATTAAATCAAAATTCGTACGATGATGTAACTTTAAAATTGTTTATATATCTATGCTGATTTTCTTGTTGATATCGATACGCATACAACGTTGATGTTACATACAACGACAGATTTCTATTCACATACACTACGGCTAATCACAATCGACCCATATAGAAATGAAAGAATGATGAACAGTTTGAGCGTAACGGATTTTCGTTGAATTTGCACCCTAGTCGCGCCTAAAAAAGCTTTACTTCAAAAACGTGCCTCTAAAATACTATATAAAAAGATAAAGCTGTCCTTTTGAAAATCGATCAAGATAGATAGTTTCACTACGTGCGAATGTAATACTATTTGATGACGAGCCAGTGGGCGGATGACAGTATGTATTTGACGACACCTGAGATTTTGTGCATCGATTTATCTATACCTATCCTCTATGAGATGGGGACTGACTAAGCCCAAAGTGGCGGACACAGCTACTGCGCAGCTGGAACAGGTACCTTCTTTTCGCCCTTTTCAAAACCATTTGACAACGACTGCCGTTTCGAAAATTTGAAAATATAATATTATTACTATCAGAAAATACCAATGGCAACTTTGAAAATGCAGAAAAAAAATTTTTTTTAAGTATTTAACGATGTCTGTTGTATATTGTTTGAAGTTATACAATAATTTAAAAAAAAAGAAAAAGGGAAAACGCAAACGGCTATGGAGTCGTCCTTGGTTGCTGCGGCGTGACCAGCAAACTCTTTCTTTAAATATGGTTTTTAATGAACTTGTTGAGTGAGTCAATTTTAATTAGTGAAAGTTGATAAAACGTTATGTTATTGTTATATTTCATGTTTTTAGTGCGGAAGATCCGGCCAGTTCGTCAAATTTCACGCGAATGGAAAATGATATTTGGAATGATTTGTTGATAATGGTAACACCATATATAAAGAAACAAGATACAGTTATGAGGCAAGCTATACCACCGAGAGACAGGCTTTGTGTTACAATTCGATACTTGGCAATATGCAATTCATTTAAAGACATTCGTTATTCAACTCATATAGCACTTAATACCATTTCTCAAATCGTTAGAGAAACTCTAGAAGCGATTATAACTGTTCCTCAAAATAATTTTAACAAATTTCCATCTACAGCTTAGAAATGGGAACCTATTGCACACAAATTTGAGACATCATGAAATTTTCATGAAAAGCATATCAGATTTCGTCCATCACGAAGTAATGATTAAAAATTCAGAAATTAAAGGCCTGTTTCTGTAGTACTCTTAGCTACAACAAGACAAGGACTACAAACCTTTCGACACGGTAAAGAGAAAAGTATACGAAAACATCTCAAAACTTTTAGAATATTAAAAACATCTTGTTATAAAACGATTTGTAAATACTTGAATTATATAGAAGCATTATATATATATATATATATATATATATATATATATATATATATATATTAACAAAGTCTGATAATCGGGCGTAACATCAATAAAAAACATGAATTTCTTTCAAAAATTTATTTTAAAACCATACGTTTCGGCTATAATCCTAGCCTTCATTCAGTGGCAAAATTAGTTGATCTTAGCGTTAAATTGTAAAATTTTAATAACCCATGGTATTAGGATATGGTAATGCACTACATTATGTATTATAAACATTAACTTGAAATTACACAATATTTTCACAAAATACTGATTTGAAAAAATCACAAATGGATAGTGTGTTATTCGTAGACTAGTTGAAGATGTAACTTACATCTACAAATAAATTTTTGAAAGAAATTCATGTTTTTTATTGATGTTATGCCCGATTATTAGACTTTGTTAATACATATGTCAACATCCAATTCAGAATCATACAATATATCTTATATATAAAAATGGATCGCAAAATGTGTTGGTAAGCGCATAACTCAACAACGCCTGGACCAATTTGGCCAATTCTTTTTTTAAAATATTCGTTGAAGTCCAAGGATGGTTGTTACGGCGAGAAAAAAACGAATAATTGCCGGGAAAACCCTAAAAACAGCCCTTTTCTTCTTTAATCGAGTAGGCAATGCAATTTGTAAACAATGATCTATGTCATGACATTTTGTGTAGTTTTTGATAATCTAATTTTGAATATATTTATATAAACATAGAAATATCTTTCAATTAATCAAGCTTTATTGGCAGCCAAAAACATTGATGTAAATTAATTAAATTTCAAAATTCAAGAACAAATTACAGGCGAATCAGTTGATTCGGCAACTAACCAAAACGATCCACCGGAGTTTTTAAACTTGCTGGATTTGCTAAGATTGTCACCTCACAATCTTTAATTAAAGGTTGGATCGGCAATTTTAATGTTGCGAAATATCGACCAACTCTATTCAAAGGATAGTATAAAGCAGAAGATGTTCTCGCACCATGCATCCCAATGCGTTTCCAGTGCGTTTATAGTACAATTAACTGTTTGTGGTATTAATTTAGAAAACCCATCTTTCTCACATGGAAAATTGTATGTTGTTTGTTCCCGTATTGGAAAACCATCAGCTTTGGTTGTCCATGCGCCAGGAAATCAAACAAAAAACATCGTTTATCACAAAGCACTACAATGAAAATTGAACTGATTTTTGAATTGTGATTTACATTATTAAAATTACTTACTTTTAAATGCTTATAGTGTTTTATTTAATTATTTTTAATTCACACCAAATTATTATCAGGGTGACGGTTCTGTTCAGGATAATTTTTTGCAAAGAATAGAAAAAAGGTAGGCACAAAACACCGCCACATTACAATTTTTTTTGACAGAGTGAAGTCTGTCGGGCCGGCTAGTTATATATATATATATATATATATATATATGTATGTATGTATAAAATAGATGGCGTAATATCTATATATAAAAGTATATTTTTGAATTAATAACTTTAGTTTTGGAAAATTAGATTTAGTTAAATGAAATTTCCCAAATAAACTGAATAAATTAAAATTTAATTGTTAAAATTGGTTAGTTATTATAATTAGAGTTAGATAAAAATTATAGATTTTATTAATGTTAAATAATAAAATTAAATTTAATTAATTAAAATAAATTTAATTATAAATTAAAAAATTAATAAATTTAAATAGTTTAGAATTAACTTTCATATAACGTGTCTCCAATATTCATTATATTTTTCATAATAACTCCAAAATTGGAACAGATACGTATGAAAGCATAAAAATATAAATGCAGGAGTTTTTCTGTTTTATTTACCTTTTTTTGATAATATGCATAATATATTAAACGTACAACAAAAATAGTAAGAACACATTAAATTATACATTCAAAAACTACATTTATCGAAGCCTGTCAGAAGTCGAAGCTTCATTCGTAAAATTCAAGTAATTCTTTTTTATCGACAGTTGAGTTTATCTATTTTATAATCCTATTATTATTATTTTATCTCTATTAGAACATGTGTTTCAAAGTGACTTAGTAGTTGTAATTGTACATAATGAATTGTTATTTTAAAGAATTTTTTTTAGTATAAATTTTATTTCATTCTTTATCGTTTCGTATTGATTATTGCTATACAATTGAAGCAGGAGCCAAAGCGAATTTTATATTAAATCAGCGAATTTAATATCAAAAAATATTTCACAAATTTACTGAAATACACAAAATTTTGATGATTTATTTTAAACCCTCGCAATGTAGTAATAAAAATGTGATCCATAATTATATTTAAAACTTAAGACTATCAATGATAATATGTACAATATATTAAAGATACAACAATATTATTATGACCATATAACATTACACATTAAAGACATATATATGCCAATCAAATTCAGTATCTCGTCAACAGTTTTAATGGTTAAATTCATAACATTTTCAATTTGAAAAATCTTTTATTTTCAGACAATTGAAAAAGAAATCAGCTCTAATAAAATCTCAGTTTATAATAAAAGTAATTTATAAAAAAAATGGTGTAATAGACAAAATTAGGATAATAAATTTAAAAAAAAAAATCTTCAATGTAATAAGACTAACTAAATATAATATTTTTATTAAATTAAACGAACAACAGAAATATGTACGAAGACTATATCATTAAAAAGCTTATACAAAATGGTAATTGTAGTAGGAAAATTCATATAAATTGTCATCAGTAGGATTAATTATTTCTAGACTCTTAAAAGCAGAACCTAAAATTAAATTAATATTTGATCACATGAAAATAAGTGATAAACAAACTTAGATAATTTTCTATTTAACAAAAAAAAGTCAATGTAGAATCAAAAATTTAATCTATAATAATGTTCATAATACTTAAAACTGAATATTTATTACATATAAAATGTAAAACAAGAATACTATGTACTTATTAAACTATACATTAAAAAAAGGCTTAGTTGAAGGTCTCGCAAACCTAATCGCGACTTCTTGTCGAGTTTATTACAGTGGCTTTCAAACTTCTATAATCGGTTTAGCCGTTTTTGAAAACGTAATCAATATTTGAATTTTGCTCATATCACATTACCAAAGCTTCTTTTGAAACAAATTTGAACACGATTTTTTAAAATTTTTGATGAATTTTTAGAATTTCACTAATTATCGTAGAACCCTTACTAATTACAAAGAAACTGCTTGGCCGATCGTCGCACAAAACTGATAAATGACAATCCTCATTGAGTTACATGAATGGCTTTTAAATTTTTGATATCAGTTTAGTCGTTTTGGAAACATCGACGCCGACACAAGGTCAAAAATTAGCTCACACTTACATATATACTTTTTCCAAATTGGGATTCGTTCGATTCAGACTCACTTGAAAACTCAAGAAAACATAAAACTGCCGTACAGTTTTTTTTTTTGCGAAACTCAATATAACATCGAAAATAAAATTTATGATAATATATGTAACATACTAGAGACTGAGAAAAATACTTAGTTAAATTAATTAAAATACTAAGTTTAAAATACGCACCACCATTTCTATATCGCAAACAGTTACATCATTATTTATAAAATGTTTGTTTATATATTTTTATAAATAAAAATATAACTAGTGGTGTATGGCATCGTGCCTTAAGGTAAATTGCTGAAACTTCCCGTACCGTAACAAAATGTTCGAGGATTTAAACGAAATGTTCGAGGAACAGATTATTATGAATTCTGTAATATCGTCTAATATTTATAAGAATTATATAAACTAAATTACAAAGTTAAAATCATTCACTTAAAGTTTATAAGTGATCTTCAAAACTTTAACCAGAATTAAAATTCAAATCTAAATTATTTTCAATATTAAAATAAAAATTAAAAAAAAAATGTAATAATTTTTTTTTCAAAAGCTATTATTTTGCCAACACAAGCAGAAAGTGTTTTGAATCATTCAAATCGGATGCTTATTTCTCTCAAAAACTTCAATTTTTTTGTACATTTAGCTCTGTATCTTCTAAATGGCTGGACCTGCCTTCTGCAAAAGTTAATCACGACTTCTCCTAAACATTACAAATTGAATGTTTTTTAGATGATTCAAATCGGATGCTCCGTTCTCAAAAACTCGATTCCTATTTTCTGCACTCTTTGCTCCGTATCTCCGTAACGGCTGGACCTGCATTTGCCAAAAACTAAACAGCACATCTCTTTATCAATTAGAGTCGAATGTTATTTGAACCATTCAAATCGATTGATCCGTGCGCCCGAAAACGTGAACGAAAAATGGGGACACATAAAACACACACTTCCATTTTTTCTGAGGTATGTTAAAATGTTCAGAAACCTTCAAAACGTGGAGAAATGCAAGAATTTTCATTTTCGATTTTCGGCCCATTACTATAAGTACCCTACCGGAAGTTAATTGTATAAAATGTATTTTTATATAATAAAAAGTTTGGGTATAAAATTAATTCATTAGTTAGTTTTATGCATTATGACTCGACTAATTCGACATTTGCCTTAAAAAGGAAACTTAATTTGCTTTAATTTTCTTAATGTACGTTTAATGTCAAAGACTCTAGAAAAATTTTGAAAGTTGTTCGAGAGTGAATGTACACTATGTTTCAACTCGTAGGGGAGACTGATTACGGTTGTGCCACCGAATTAATAACAACGATTGTGTTTTTTTTTTGTCAGCCATAATTTTGTTAATTTTTCAGTTAGTTAGAAGCAAAGTAAATTGCAATGCAATCAAAATTAAAATTTGAACATTTGCTACGTGGAAATAGTGAAATACTGTTCTTGAATATTGTGTATTAGTCATAAAATCATATCATGCAAGAAAAGGATCTGTAACTCAATTGGCCACATCCAATGGACTCTTTCGATGTATTTATTTCGCTATACCAATGAAAAAATATAAAAGGAACGGTTGTGATATTGATTGGTATCTTTAGTGACAGACATAAAAATAGGTTAAAATCAACAGGTAACAAACTTGTTTATAACGGCTATTATTTTTAATGATTTTCATTAATAATAATAATATGAAATAATATGTAGCACAACACAACATGACCATCCAAACAAAGCTAAAAATATATAACAATACATAACAAAACATTATTTTTTGAAAAATGTTAATAAGAATTTTTTGTAAAATCTTTTTTCGCCTTATATTGAATTTTTTTTCCATTCCCTTTTGTATTTGGTCTTAGTTTAGTTAAGTTAGATTTCTTTAGACAACCGTTACCCAAAATTTGTTATATCCGTACGCAACGCACACTTTTGAAAATAAATGTCTAAGTTAAATTATCTATGCAAAAACTAATTGCAAGTAAATAACTACTAATATTCAAACTACACCACAATACCATACAAATTAATCTGTATGTAAACAATTAACAATTATTATTAAAAAAAAGTCGAATATGAAAGCTTACTTTTGACTTTTTAAAAGCAATGCAGTATACAGATTATGTTATTGTAAGGGACTGACCGAAAGATTACTTCATCTTTCTCCTTTGGATGCTATCTCAAAATCAGTATAGTTTAGCTTTTATGACGTCTGTCACTTCCGTACCTGGGCTCAACAGTCTCCCTTACAAATGACTACGGAAAAGACAACCCGGCTCATAATGCACTATATGCAAACAACATTCCGCTGCATGTCATCGAGACGAATCATAGCTCTAAACATTTTAAACAGACGCTAACTGTGCCCATAAGCCGAACTCGCCTAAAACGAAAAGTTGATATTAAAAAGAAAAGTTAAATCATTTTAAATACTAAATGAGCTGTATCGTGGTCAGGTCTAGCTAAATGACGTACTTATACTCGTTTTTTAATGATGAGCTTTTTATCCTGATTGAATGGTTGGTTTTGTGAACATATAAGTGCAAAGCACAAAATTACAAATAGTGAAATCATTATATTAATAAAAAAACTTAATGACTTGTTTTGTTTAAAAATATTTTAAATTAAACCAAATATTTCTAGAGCACGGAATGAAAAAGTTTGCACATTTATATCCTTAGAGATTAGAAAATAATTCTTATTATGTAAAAGTGAAAATTAACTAGTGGTGCATAGCATAGTGCTTTAAAGCAAATTTTTGGCACGTTCCGTACATTTTGTTTTTCCGTAAAATTTGAAAGCTGACAATTTTTTTTTTTGAAAATTGTCAAATGCGATATTTTTAACACTTTCCACTCGGGAGTCCGACTGCTCGACGGTGCGCTGCGCTCGGTATATTATAGTGTTATACATATCCCTCAACTCTTTATTTTTTTTTAAACGTGGTAATATTGCTTTAAATACTGTTATTATGATAATAAAACAGTGATTTTTTTTTATATGATAAAATCCATCTTATCGTTTAAAAAATGATTTTCGCTAATTTTATGTTTTCTCGACGTTTCAAGCCATTCTGAATCGAATGAGACCAAATTTGGAAAAAGTATGTGTGTGTGTGTGTGTGTGTATGTGAACAGATTTTTTGCCGTAAATCGACGTTTTCTAAAAAATGACTGGACCGATTTTAAAAATTTAAAAGCCATTCGATGTATCTCGATGAGGACTATTGTCTCTGAGTTTTGTGCGGCGATCGGCCGGGCCGTTTCGTTGTAAATTGCAGAAAAGTGAAAAATTTTTCGCCCACGTTTTAGCCCGCAATTCTAAATCGATTCTGAAAATTCAAAAACTATTCGATAGATATTGGTTGGGAATCGTGCTGATTAGTTTTTGGTAAAGATCGGCCGAGCCGTTTTCTTGTAATAACGTTTTAAAAAAAAAAATTCGACGATTTTTATGATTTTTTTTTACGGTAAATACCATAGTTTTCTAGGTCATACTAAAATATTACGGCCCTACAACAACTCGTTTAGCTTTAAAAATTCGTCAAATTTTGCAAAAATTGGTATAGTTTTTTTGACATTTGTCAAAATTAGACTTTTGATCGACGTTTTCTCAAAAGCGCCTAAACCGATTTCAGAAATTTAAATGCCATTTGATGTATTTCGGTGAGGACTATCGTTTGTCAATTTTGTGCGACGATCTGCCAAGCCGTTTCTTTGCAATTTAAAAACAAGTGTTAAACTTTTCGTCCATATTTAAGCTCATCCTACCGAACCGATTTTAAAAAATCAAAAACTGTTCGAAAGATATTAGTTGGGAATGGTACTGATTAATTTTAGGTGAAAATCTACCGAGCCGTTTTCTTGTAATTAACTGTTGAAAAAAGTGTTAAATTTTCGTCCTCATTAAAGCTCATCCTACCGAACCGATTTTAAAAAATCAAAAACTGTTCGAAAGATATTAGTTGGGAATGGTACTGATTAATTTTAGGTGAAAATTTACCGAGCCGTTTTCTTGTAATTAACTGTTGAAAAAAGTGTTAAATTTTCGTCCTCATTTAAGCTCATCCTACCGAACCGATTTTAAAAAATCAAAAACTGTTCGAAAGATATTAGTTGGGAATGGTACTGATTAATTTTAGGTGAAAATCTACCGAGCCGTTTTCTTGTAATTAACTGTTGAAAAAAAGTGTTAAATTTTCGTCCACATTTAAGTTCATCCTACCGAACCGATTTTAAAAAATCAAAAACTGTTCGAAAGATATTAGTTGGGAATGGTACTGATTAATTTTAGGTGAAAATCTACCGAGCCGTTTTCTTGTAATGAACTGTTGAATAAAAAATTTAAGCCGATTTTCATGGAACTTTTTTTTGGCGATATACATCATGGTCTTATAGAACTTACTGTAATATTACGGCATTACGACAAGTAGTTTAATTTTAAAAATTCGTCAAACTTTACTAAAATTATTATCGTTTTTTGAAGTAGGATTGATGAAGTATATTATTTACACTTTTTTTTGATTAAGTCAATTATTTACACATATCGGGAAGTTCATGTAACTTGCCTCAAGGCTAAATACCAAACCAACTAGTTTCCTCTCCGTTTACTGCACTAATATAAATAATATATAAAATGATTTTTTATTAACGTTTATATCTAAAAAATAATGGTGGTTATGAGCCATCAAATTAATTTTATCATGTTTCTTTATTAAAATAATTATAAATTAATCATGAATGTTGTAAGTTTAGTTACTCGGCGGCATACGAGTCGAAAGGGTTAAATATGTATATTGACTTGTATTGATTAATGCATATTTTAAACTAAACCATATAAAATACCTTGGATGTTACTTTATATAATTATATTTTTAAATGTAAAAGCCATTTCTACTATTATATAAAAGCAAACGTTTTAAAATTGCTCAATCGAAGTGAGATTGCTAATCGTCGACTTATAAGCTTATAAGAAAATAACAATGCTTAATGTTAGAGTAAATATTATCTAGTTTATTATTCAAAAGTTTCAAAATAAGATACTAAGGATCATCCTGAACGCCCCAAAATATGTACCGGTATGGCTGCTCCACCAGGACACGGGCCTGCATACGGTAGAAAAAGAAATTACAATATACGCGACCAAACACAGTCACCGACTGGAGAACCATCCCAACGTGCTCGCCAAGGCACTCATCTCAGCAAACTACACCAAAAGATTAAAAAGGAAAACGCCTTTGGACCTAACTGGCATCCCAAGTCAATCTAGATCATAATCTTTTCTTAAATTGGGAGAGATTGCAACTGTGCACTTTCTCAAGCATTCAATAATTTATTTTGCAGACAGCTTCTTTGTTATTTTGTTATTCATAAAATTTTCCTAATGTCCATTGGACAGATGTAAATTATATCCACAATAAAAAGAAAAAAAAAATCTAGTGGTGCGTAGCTTCACGCTTTAAGACAAGTTACTGATACTTCCAGTACTAAAAATTAAATTTTTCCATAATTTAATGAGACCTGTATGAACTAGATTTTTAAAATTCTTAAAATTAAAAAAAAAAGACATTTGCAATATTTCTAAAAGTTTGTATTGATTTGTTTTGTTTGATAAATATTTTAAACAAAACCAAATAAAATAAAAGAAAACAGAATGCAATTCATGAATTTATATTTTTGAATATAAAAGACAAGTTCAAATATAAATAAAAATTATATATAATATTAAAAATTGCGTACAAATCAAAAATATTATTACTAGGATAGTAAATTTATAAGACTAAGCAAAATTAAGATGACTTCATCTAGTATTATATTTATTACTAATAATTTTATAAAAATAAATTTTATTAACATAACAATAATTATTTGTTATTTTAACTTTTATATTTATAAATATATTAATTCATAACTTGTAATATTAGTAATTATAGTATCATTAATTTGAAAATATTAACAAACGTCTATTTTAAACAATTCCAAACCAAATATTACTAGAACAAAGTTTGAAAGAGATTTTAAATACACATTTATGATAATAAGAATATTTCCTATTATGTAAACGAAAATTCTAAAAAAGCGTAATTGCTATGAATAAGAGATTTCATCGAAAGCTTAATGCATTCTATTATAAACTTATTACTACAAAAAAGTTCTTAGAATTGCAAGATTTTTATATATTCGTGATGGATTGTTTTATATTATAAATATTTTAAACTAAACCAAATATTACGAAAAGAGAGAACGCAGTTTATAAATTCATATTTTTGAAAAAAACATTCATATTATATGAAAGTAAAATTTCAAAAAATGCTAAATCGCTATTTATTAGGATTTTTATCATAGGAATATTGGCAAAGTTTAAAAACTATAACTAACGTAACTATCAAAATTGTACAGAGTATCAAAATTTAGATAAATATCAAAATGACGGGATGCTAAATCTACTGAAACCTGTCTTAAAACAGACGGACATTATATCCAACATTAATTAGGTGAGTCCGCAGCCCGTGTATAGAATGACTACAAATACAAACTTTCGAAAACTGCAGACAACACAGAACAAGGCACTAACACTAGTACTAGACAAATTGAGAGACCCGCTGCTTTACAAACTACATAAACGAACAGATTGATGAACCGATAGTATACGATTAAGTAAAAAAGCTAAAATTATTGTTGTGTTGTGTAATAATAAAAGTAAAATTATTGTTGTGTAATTTCTTTTTTAAAGAAGTATTAAACCTTGCCTTTATTATCATATTTATGAGCACATCGCTTATATTTCTTATTTATAATATTTAAGATTTTATAATATGTAAGATAAATTACACACAAAACATCTGCTAGTAGAAGGTCTATATCTTTACAGAAAAGGGTACTATCAATATTGACATTTAATATCAATAACAATATATTAGATAATATTGAGATACAGTTTTGATATAAAAAATAGTAATATATCATTAGTAACGAATATATTATTCTATTAACATCCTAGTACGAAGAATGCTCTCGAAAATGCAATATTTTTAAATGCCACTAAGCCACCGGAAAAAAGAAAATATAGTTTTTAAATTCATTTATGAAAATAGGAGCCAATTCTTATACTATAAAATTGAAATTTCAAAAATTAGGCATATTTATTGTGATCTATAAAGGTATTTTATTGTAGGAATATTGACTAAAATTCAAAAATTGTCACAAATAGTTTTTTTAATAAATTACACACAAAATTTGTTTGTATTATTTCTAAGATAGGCCAAAATTCAGATAACTTCATCAACAATTGACTATAATATTAATATTTGCTCACATTAGAATATGCCAGAAATGCCTAAAATTTGCATTCCATATATATGCAAGAAGAACCAAAAACTATTACTAAATTAAAACATGTACAACAATAGAAACAAACGAGGATATACTCGAACATCACACTAGGCAGATTGAAAACTATCATATTATATTAAACACTCTAAATCAAATAAAGAACTTATTACCCCCCTTAGAAGTGCAAGCAGCCTTTTCAACAAACTACCTACCGAAATAAAAATATTGACAAACTTGAAGAAACTTAAAAATGAATTAAAAAACTATACCAGATACAAATTGACTTTATTAGTTAAATATGACTTTTATACTTGATTTCTTATATAGATATAATATTTTAAAATGAAATAATATGAAATAGATAAATATATATGTATAGACATAAATGTATACAGCAAACCATAATCTCTTATACCAGACACCCCTGCCTGTCTGAGATGTGGATATATGGTATATCAAATGTATATATTGCTAAATAAATAAATAAATACATAAAACTATTTTGTTTTAATCCTTAAGTAATAAGTGACTTAATCGATTCCATTAATTGTTGTACTATTAAAAAATCTTAGTTTTTGGGTGAAATGGCTTATATTAATTTCAGATGCAACTTTTGCAAGCTTCAAATTACCAGAGGCTAAAAAATCTGCTCAATTTGTTAGTGGTAGGTTTCATTAATATTTTGGGTTTTAATGTGCATGAAATTTTTAATACTTTAAAATAATTATATTGTCATGATAAGTCTAAATTTGTATTATTAATTCAATTTTCACCTATGTAATGGTAAATATCTAGAAACCAAAACAGAAGAACCTGAAAGTTCAGAATCTCTTCTAAAAGGCGATGGAAGTATTGATGAACCCGTGAGAAGTCCAAGTGAAGATTCAGGTAATTTTAACCAAAACAAAACAAATTCGATTAATATGCATATAATTTAACAGCCAATTGTTTATTAGAGCATTTAAATGGTCTCACAAAGCTATTTTTTTCTTATTGACGAATATCGGCCGTATTTGACTGTATGGATTTATATTTCCATAAATTGTTTATAGTTAAAAAAAACATAATTTTTGATTTTTTTAATTTTTCAAGTTAATGGATGATCTGATGGATGATAAACCTTCAATTAAACCTGTAGCAGTTTGCTCTTCTACTGGAAAAAAAAGAATGTTATCCGAAAGTAGTTGTGGAAGTAGCAGTAGCAATAATTTGGATAATGAAGCGAAATGTAAGGATATTTGTTTTGTTTAATTTGTTTTGATGCTTTCTCTATGCTAATAAAAATATAATATTTTTATTGGCAGGAAAAAAAAGCAAAAAATACCGCCGCTAGTCATTTAATTGCTGTCTTTGAAGAGAGATCAATGGAAAGCGAACAAAATAAGAAGCTTCTTTTCAAAGAATTCATGGCGTTTAAAGCCCCAAAAGTAAAAGAGTCAAATCAGTATAAAGAACGAGCTTTAGACTTATTGGAAAAGCTTGTTAAAGCTAATAATTCTATTTAATATAATTATGCTTAAAGACTGTTCTATTTTAAGTCGGACTGACTAGTATAATTACCTAAGACTATTTTTATATTTGAATTTTAGAAAATTATAAGCAATGAGTTCTTTTCATATATAAAAATTATTTTTTTCTACATATCCAACCAATCTACAGATTATTCAGCGAGTGCAGAACAAGATCATAAGGCAGGCACTGAATGCACCTAGGTACGTTCCCAACTGGCTGATTCACCAGGACAGCAACATAATGACAATAAACGAGGAAATTCAACAAAAAACAAACAACTACAAAAAAAGAATAGACGAGCACCCAAATTACTTGGCCAACAAAGTATACTCAGAAGCGCGCCCAACAAGACTAAAACGAAAAATTCCAAACGATCTTATAAATTTGTAAATTATTATTATCATTATTATTATTATTATTATTGTTATTATTATTATTATTATTATTACTATTATTATTATTACTATTATTATTATTATTATTATTATTATTATCTTACTATTTCTATTATTGTTATTTTGTTATATTTTATTATTTTTCTAGTATTATTTTATTATTCTGAAATTTTATTTATATTATTTATTAATCTTATTTTTATTATTATTTGCTTATATTTTACATTAAATCATATTACGGATATTATGTTTATGTAAATTTTATCCTTTGCTCTTTTATTTATTTAAATTTATATTATTATTTATCAATATTACTTGATGTTAAGAAATTAGCAGTTGTAATAATTATTGAAATTAAAAAAAAAAAAAAAAAACTTTAAGAATGTAATTTTTAAGTGTTATAAATGCATTATTCAAAGTTTAATAAGATAATGGCTTCCAATACTCTGAATATCATATATTTTTATTGTTCTGAATAAAATTTAAAACATAATAACCAAAAAAATTGTTTGATTTTATTTCATTTTATTCAATAATTAATTCGCTTATGTACAATAGTTTATTAAATGTATAATATTATTTGATTTTTTAGTTTACAGTTTTCTTGTGTGTATAATTATAAAAATCTTAAAATATATAGTTTGTTCATGTTCATTTCTCTAATTGTACGAGGTTTATTAAAACGCGTAATATAAATTACGAGACAATAATATATTACAAATTATGTTATAATGTAAAATAATAATAAAGTTTGTATTAAAAAAGCATATATAATAAAGACAAGGTAATTGATATTTTCAATAATACTTTAATCCATATTGTCATATTTACAATAATGTGAATTATCACATAATCTTAGTTATAGTTGTAATATTAACATTCATCTTAATAATTTATTTATTAAGACTGTTTATGAAAATATAATCGTGGTTTAAAACAAATTTTATATTATGATAATTTATTGTTTTAGTACCCTCTGAGCGACCCATAATATATGACCCTCATGCCAGAGGAAGAATTGGCCTTCCGTCTTATGATGAAGGAGCCCAACTAGAATTGGTCTGCGAAACAGTCGGAGGTAAAAAAATTACACTATATAAAAATATTTGTATTATAAAGACGCAAAACATATACTTGTATGTTGAAAAATTTGTAGGAAATTAAAAATATTCCTTCATGGATAGAAACAATACAAAAATATATATCGATATATATATATATATATAATATATCATCCGAATACTTTTCACTTGAAATTTACAAAATCATTTAAATATATTATTAAACTAGTTCAATGTTTGTGAATCAAAACATAATCGAGCAGAATAAAAATTGGATTTTTGCAAAATTAATTGTTGCCTTATAATACCAAAATAAAACTTTAATAGATCTTATACTAATTATTGGATCTTAAAAGCAAACTTGCAAAAAATAATACTTGGAAACGACAGTGTATAAAAAAACAAAAAATATCGTTGATAAAGTACACTGACAGTATAGACCTTACACTACATGGACTGCTATTTCTCATAATTGATAAAGTGTCAAAAGAAAGAAGGGGGCTGTGACGTCCCTTAGTGAACGAGCGTGGCCTACAACCGTTGAGCACTCCCGGTTGATTAAATGTCATATGTCATGTGCCACGTACTTAGCCTAAAATTAAAATTACGCTTGAAATTGTTAAATTGTAGTGAAGAAAAAAACATTTTAAAATGTGTTATATGACGCACTTTGTTACAAAAATGTTTCTAACTACATGAATGCATCACAAGGCAAATAAAAAACACAAAGTTGATATAAGTTCATATACATTAACTCAAACTATAGAATCTTATCCGTTTTATGGATAGAATGAATCTCAATTAATAATCGAAAAATGTTATATTTTTACTGATTTAAAATAATTTATTTGACATCCAAATTAAAAAGGAAACGATATCTATTCAAATTCAAATATCGATCCGTACCGAAAATTAGATCTACCATGAATTGCGAAGGTGGTTTTAAAAGCTACAAGCAAATGTCAATTGATACATGACTAATGAAACTAATCATAAGTACCTCAAAGTAAACATGTAAAAAGTTAGCTAAGAACGTGGACAAAATATCATGGAAGAATATTTAAACGTCACAGACAGGTCGTTTGTTTGTTACAGACATTAAGTCATAACATAAATAAAAGTTAAAGTGTGCGATTAATAAAAATCCCGAGTAATTTGCAGTTTTAAACAGTTGATTGTCTTTCGGATTCAAATTTCATTCTAGTGAATTTTGAAAGCGTGGCCGGGTATGCTAGTATAACTATATTATTTTAGACATAACTACCCTTACTAGGCTCTTTATTACGCAGAGTTGCAATTAGTCTGCAATATCGATCAGACTCTTGACATATTATTTTCTACACTAAAATCACGCACAAGTGTAGGTCGAACATCCAACATAGTATACAAAATTTATTGCAAAGACTGCGATGCAAATTAAGTGTGTGAAACAGGGTAGCATTTGAAAATACACCAAAACAGAGTAATCAATCAATGATTACTGATTATATGAAAAATTATAATCACAATTTCAATTTCAGAGACTAAACAGCACTAACAACTCCAGATATAAAAATCAAAATCAATCAATGATTACTGATTATATGAAAAATTATAATCACAATTTCAATTTCAGAAACATATGGCAAAACATTGTGCAGTCCAATTGTACAAAAAGAGTTTGAATACGCGACGTGATACATCTTTACTTTATGAAAACTAATAAGTTATATTGAGCAACATTTCAAAAATCATTCGGTTGAAATAAATAAAAGAAAACATATTTGAAAATAAATTAAGATATGAATTTTTGATTGTAATTACCATTAGTTCTTGACCAGGTAGAGGTAGAAGTGTCAACAAATTAGTTTTTCATGCGCTTCGAGTTTTCTAGAAACCAGTCCTCGTGCAAATATTATGTTTTTTTGCAATAATACACTAATTCCCTGTGTTATATATTTTTGATGTATACAAATGATAACTAGTGCATTAAGTACTCCTACTAAACAAACTATATACAATTAAATATATATAGATTAAATAAATATAGATTCAACATGTGGATATCACAAAATTAATGTAAGTTAATTACATATTAATTTTATGCATAACTGGCATAATGATGCAACCATTCGCAGCTAATTAACTATGAGGCTGATTTAACATCAATTATTTAAATCATCAAACACACAACGAAATATTGCTTGATTTGTATCCAATCGAAAAATTGTTAGGCAGATTGTAGTCGTCGTTGTGTTTAATATTTATATGAAATATATCTAACAAATGAAATATGATCATAAACATTGCAATAATTTTTAAAAAATATTACTAAATAAAAGTAGATTTTATGATGTTCAAAAAATATTCATAATGAGTATATGCATAGTTTAACTTATGTCAAAGTTGAGAAAACTAATTTTTTCCGAGCCTTTAAAAAATTAAGTTTTCTACCATAATTTACGCTATATTATGTATTTGACTGTTTTTCAATGTAATAGTTATAAATTATAAATTACAACTAGTTTCGTATATCTTCGTAGTTAAAGGAATTGAAAATGTTACGTCTAAGATATATTTTAATTGACTCTTAAATTGGTGATATCAATTTAATTTAAAAAAATCAACTAAAATATAAATCATTGCATAAAAAAGTATAGTATCATCAGTTTTGAAACCATATTCTCGATATTAGAAATAGTTTTTTAACTTCCCGCAGGGTAAGTTATTGTAATCGTAATCGTAAAATTTTTACATTTTTTCACGTTTTGAAGATTTCTGAACATTTTGGCATACCTCAGAAAAAAATGGATGTGTGTGTGTATGTAAGTATACTAGTTTTCGTCACGTTTTCGGGCACACGGATCAACCGATTTGAATGGTTTAAAAAACGTTCGATTTCTATTGATGGGAGATGTGCTGATTAGTTTTTGGCAAACGCAGGTCCAGCCGTTACGGAGATACGAAGCATAAAGGGCCGATAATACAAATCAAAATTTTTAGAAAACGGAGTGATGATTGAGAGAAGAGGTGATTAGTTTTTCGCGAAAACAGGTCCAGCCATTTCAAAGATATAGAGCTAAATATACAAAAAATGGCACTTTTGAAGGAACTAAGCGTCCGAGTTGAATGATTCAAAAAACTTTCTCCTTGTTTTAACATAATAATTGCTTTTGGAAAGAAAACTTTTGTTTCATTTTTTTTTCAAAAAGATTATTTATTTTTAATTTTTTTTTCAATTTTTTTTTTGTATGTCGAAAATAATTCCGATTTTAATTTTAATTCTGACTATATTCTTAATATACTTTAAACAAATAGTTTCAACTTTGTGATTCAGTTTATATAATTTCTATAAATATTAGACAATACTGTAAGTATTTATAATAATCTATTTGAAAACATTTAATATTCCTCGAACATTTCGTTACGGTACGGGAAGTACCAAAAATTTGCCTTGTGGCACGATGCCATACACTACTAGTTTGAATTTTATTTTCTAACCTTAAAAATGACAACTTGTTATCATATATTTTGAAACTTTATATACAATGTAATTTAATTCTGAAAAACTCGCATGACAAAAACATGTCAAAATTTGAACAATCACATGTTAAGAAATTTAATGTACTTTTACATAATCACAATACATTTTTTGTTTTTGTAACAAAAAAATATAATAAAGATAAAAATGGGTTGAAAAATTCTCAAACAATTCTATTTATTCAATCTGTTGAAATATATTTTTGCTATTGGTACGAAATTCTTTACTAATCCTTTTAAATTAAATTTTAATTTCATCCGTATTCGTAGTAATTTGGAGATGAGAAATATCAAATTATAAAACGTTGAAAACAAACAAACATCATGAAATATCTGTTATAAAATTTTTTCCCTTTCATTTAAATGATATATACATATTCATTTGCTATATGTTTTGAAAAAGATATAAAATTGTATAAGAGTTGTTAATAGTTGATGAATTTTTTTATATTAAAATTATTTAGTTGAAGGATGAACTCATAAAAACTAGGAAACTCAAACAAATATCCAAATGCTTTTGTTAAAAATATCTTATTATAAATAATTTTCAAATTAATTGTAAAATTGAAACAATAACATACAGCTTGTGCTCATTATCGGTGAAGAAATTTTGTATCAATAATTTATCTAATTTATAAAAACATTTAATATGGCGTTTCTATTTAAAATGAACAAGTTCAAAGTATTATTTTTAATTTTAAAAGAATTTTACAAAATAATGGTTGCAAAACTCAACCATTGCAAAATACAAATTTCATGAGGGCCTATTTTACGGAGGCAATGATGTATAAAGCTTTTTTTTTTTTTATTCATTTATTATTTTACAGCAATCAGAACAGTACTTATATTCTATGAGCTGCATTGCTTATATATATATATATAAACTAAAAAGAATAAACTAAATAAGAATAAATAAAAATAATAACATAAAAATAGTAACTAATAATAATAGTAATATATAATAATAGTAAATAATAAAATAATATAATAATACTACAAAAAAAAATTAAATTAACTTAACTAACATATTTCGATGATTACTCTAAAAAATATAGAAATTGTTCCATTAAACAATTTGCTAGATTAGGATATTATCCATTGGTGATTTACGCTTGAGCCTCCTGGAATGTGGCATCTCAAGCAGTTGTGCAACTATTTTATTTGAATGGGCTTCTAGTTTTTGAAAATGGTGGACACTGAAGTTTCTTATTACTTCCTCGATATATAAAATATTCAGATCGTCATGTATGGTCTTGTTACTGACGAACCACGGGGCATCAACTATCTGTCTGAGACTTGCTAGCACATCCCCATAATTCAATACCGTAAGTCCTATAGGTTTTATCACTGTTTTATAAATTTTCAAGGGATAATTTTGACTTGCGTCCTAATAGCGAATATATTTCTGCAGTTCTAATTTTTATCGCTTTTACTTTTAAGCAAATGTGATCTCTCCAGGTCAGTCTACGATCAAGATGCATACCCAAGTATTTGATACAATTATTTGGTATTTTTAGTCCATAAAAGTAAACACTTGGGCATGTTGACTTGTTGAGAGTAAACGAAATATGACTCGATTTACTTTCGTTAATTTTTATTCGCCATTTCCTTGTCCATTCCTCAATAATATTGAGATGGCTTTGCAGATTGCTTGATGCAACAGATGCATCGATGTGTGTTGAAAGTACTGCAATATCATCAGCGAAAGTTGCTGTTATGGTCGATTGTAATGTTCGAAAGTCACTTGTAAATAGAATATACAGTAAAGGGCCCAAAACACTTCCCTGTGGAACACCTGCTTCGATTTGATGAGATGCTGAAGTATTTGAGTTAACGCGGACTCTAAATTTCCTACCATCAAGGTAGGATTCTAGAATATTGTAATACCTACTTGGAAGTAGAGAGCCAATCTTGAATAAAAGGCCTTTATGCCACACCTTGTCGAAAGCTTGGCTCACATCTAGAAAAATCGCGGAGCAGAATTTCTTAGCCTCAAAGGTATTATTGATAACGCTTACAATTCTATGGCACTGTTGAACTGTAGAATGTTGGTTCCGAAAGCCGAATTGATGGTCTGGAAAAATATTTGTATTAGCTAAGATGTTTTGGAGTAGCAGTTTTTCAAGCACTTTCGAGACAATAGGCAAAAGGCTGATCGGTCTATATGAAGAAACCATGTTTGGATCTTTCCCACTTTTATGTATCATTTTTACTATGGATGTTTTATAGAAGGTTGGCCACCAGTAGTTTAATCTTATTATCGAATTGTATATATAAGTTAATAGGATAAATCCCTTCTTTGGCATTTCTTTAAGCATTCTTGAAGTCACCAAGTCAAATCCAGGAGATTTCCTATTCTTCAGTTTAGCAATTTCTTTAACTATCATTTTTAAAGAGAAGAAGTTTATACTGTTTTCAGAGTTCACTAAGGTAAATGAAGTCAAACTGGTGTCCGCTGTATTTGAGAGATCTGGATTTGGTTAAAAAACTGAACTCAGATATTCAGCAAATAGATCAGCTTTTTCTACGTCACTTCTTGCCCAGTGTAGGTGATTGCGCTCATCCCATCGAATAGGTGGATTTCTAATTTGAGGTTTTTGTTTGTGTTTAATAGGATTCCAGATTGAATTATCAAATCTATTAAGATTTGATACATACTTGTTAAAGTTCTGGTTGGAAATCTCTCTAAGCCTCAATTTAAGCCTGTTGCTTAAATTATTAAAAATATTTCTATCCGAAGGTAAATGACTTGATTGCCATTTGCGTCTTGCTCTCCTTTTATCTGCTAATAAATTTTTAATTTCCAAGGACAGCGATTGCTTCTGCTTGACGGTTGTTTTTGGAATAGCTATTACAGCTGCTGCATGAAGAATTTCGTTAAACTTGTCAACAGCGTGGTCAATCTCTGCTGGATTTTTTAGACTAATTTTGAGATTTATCTTCTCTTCAATTTTACAACGGTATAGCTCCCAGTTAGTTTTTGTTGAATGAAGTCTAACAGGATTACAGACGTTCATAATAGAAGAAGAAATAGTGGCAATAATCGGGGAGTGATCTGATAAAAGATCATAGCTTGGATTAACATCAGTATACTTGGAATTTAAACCTTTTATTATAAAAAAAATCCAGTAAATCCGGCTTCTTTCTTATGTCAGTAGGCCAGTAGGTTGGAGTTCCTGTGGAAAGAGTAGAATAGCATTGTTGATCAAGAACTTCATAAAGTGTTCTTCCCTTTGGATTGATCAGTCTTGATCCCCAAAACGTGTGCTTGCTATTAAAGTCTCCGCCGACAATAAATTTACTTCCAAGCGACCCAAAAAATCAGAGAATTGTGAAGCGCTAATCTTATGCCGGGGAGGACAATATACTGCAGAAATAGTTAATGGAAAAGAAGAAAGTTGAACTTGGATTGTTGTTGCTTGAAGGAATTCTTTGTCATACTTTTGGAGTTCATAATGAGAAATGTTGGACTTGATCAATACGGCTGAGCCACCGTGTGCTGTACCATCTGGATGACATGTATGATAAATATAGTACTGAGGAATAAATAAGTTGGAGTATTTAGTGAAGTGGGTTTCACTTACTAGTAATATATCAATTTTATTTTCATTAAGGAACACTATCAATTCATTTTTATGCTGTAAAAGTCCATTTGCATTCCATAGTCCTAATCTTAGAAATTTGAACATTATTTAGGTTTATTTATAAGCGTGGATAACATGTTTATCATCATTGTGTTTTGCTGCATGAGCTGATTGAACATACTTTTGAACTCATTCAAAAAATGGAAGAGACTTGAATTAACACTTTCTGAAATTTCTGATTTACTAGTTTTGATTGCTTGAGCATATGACATATGTTCTGAGTTAAAAAGATTTTCATTACGATGATTAAAAGTAGAATGCTTTGCATAATTTGGATGATTATTCGAATAATTTTGATTAGTCGCACTATTGCTATTGGTGTTTATTTTAGGTTTACTGTTCAAGAGGTTTTTATAAGTTAGGCAACCCCTATAATTTGCAGTATGGGACTCTTCACAATTAGTGCAAAATGCAGGTAATTCTTTTGATTTTGTACATTTTTTACTCTCATGTTGATCACCACATTTTACACACCTAAATGGCCGGTTGCAGTAAGATTTTGTATGACCATACATTTGGCATCTACTGCACTGTGCTATTTCTGATGATCTCATTGGAGGTTCAAAATGCACAATTTGATTTAGGATTTTATTTAATTTTAAGATATCGGAGTTATTGCTGCTTGGCTCTAAATCAACATAAAACATGTTGAGTGGTAATTTACTTCTAAAGTGAATAACATTTGTTATATTCCTAACTTTATGCCCAAAAGTTTCAATTGCTGTTTTTAGTTCTGTAATATCGGTTGAGTAATGCATATATTTCATGACCACTCTGTATGCTCTTTCGCTGCTAATCTGATAGGTATGAAAACCTGCTTTACGACCTCGGAGATATTTAACAAGGTTTTTATAATCATCAACAGAAGAAACAATAAATTTGATTATATCATTAGGAAATGTTTTAGTGGTAAAATTTTTGATATTTAGAATAGTTTTGATTTCATCAACCATACCTCAGAAATCAACCACACCGTAAATAAAAACTGGTGGTGGCAAATTTTTTTTGATATTTCTGAAACAGCAATAGGCTCTTTGTTTGTTAACACGTTGAATCTATTTGTTAGTTGAATTGGCTGATCTACTTGTCGGTTTGGACGTTTCCTTTTAGCACTACCAACAACTTGCCAAGGAATGGAATTATAATAAGTTGAGGGCTCGTTGCAGGATTCCATTTGTTCTTCATTCATGTTGTTATTGCATATTGTAGGATTTACGAAATTACTTGCTGGCTGTGACTCATGTAAAAGATGTTCACTTTCGGGACTGCAGTTAAGCACTTTATCAACTTCAACTAACGGAATTGGTGGATTATATGGTTCATTTTGCATAATTATTAATTATGCCTTAATTAACAGTTTTTTAAATTATATATTCAATGAACGAAATTAAATATACCCTTACGGGTACATTTATTTGATTATTATATAACACTTCACTATTAAATTCAATTTATATTTCACTTTGGATGATAACAATGTTTGTTTACACTAACGTGAGGCACAGTATACCTGGCCGAAGGTTCGAAGCGAACTGAGGTCAACTGATAAGAAATAAATATTGAATATTTATTGATCCGATGCTACCTGTACGGCAGTTGGTTTCGAACTGATGTATAAAGCTTGATCAGATATTTTGTCAGAAATATTCATCAGCAGATTGGGATTAACTAGTTACTTTTGTTGTATTGCTTTTTTAACTGAATTTACTATTTGACTGTACTTTTTTACTTGAACTTAATTTACTTTTTTACTTACTATGTTTTATTGTTTACATCTTTCGGTTCAATTCGTCCTTTTTATTCCACTCATATGTAAGCTAATTCAAGAAAACAGGAATAAAAGTGCTTCAATTCGTTCAAGCAGATCACAATAAAATTGTCTACCCAAATTGTGAGATAAATTAATTTTTGGCTTTAAATAATTTGTTGAATTTTTTTTATGTCTGGTTTGTTTCAAAGTGTGACTTGTAAATGATCCAGAAAGCTAAAAGCTACTTGGTCATAGTTTAGAAGAAACTTTTTTCGTTCTAATTAAATGTAAAAAAATGATTCTTTATAGAATATATTTATGACATTTATTAAAGGTTAATACAAAATGTTAGAATCATAACCAATCTCGTACGTAACTTCTTTGTGATGAGTTTTATTGTTAAAAATATGGTTTTAAGGTGTAATATTTAACTTTTGTGATTATGCAATGACATAATTAATTTAAAACGATTTATAAATACACATAGGACACAATCATTAAATATGTTCGAAAATTATTTGATAACATTACACATAGTCTTTTATTTCCAATTGCAAAATATTTATTGTAAATTATAATAATTTTTACTGACTAAATTCAATCATTCTGTATAATTAAAAGTAAGTAACTATATACGTAATTATACAAATGATTATATATAAATAATTATATAAAGGTATTTTATATAAAAAAATCTAACTTAAAGTTAACGATACATCCTACAAAGTAATAAAACAAGTGGTGTATGGCATCGTGCCCTAAAACAAAAACGAAATGTGTGAAAAATATTGAATGTTTCCAAATAGATTATTGTAAATACTAATATTTATCAGAAATATATAAACTAAATTACAAAGTTAAAATTATTAAAAGTATATAAGTGAGCTATAGAACTTTAGCCAGAATTAAAATTAATCACGATTAAAATTCTCGATATACAAAAAAAAATTGAAAACATTTTTTTACAAAAGCAATTGTTTTGTCAATACAATCAGAAAGTTTTTGAATTAATCAAAATCTGTTCGAATGCTTAATTCTCTCAAAAACTGTCATTTTTGTACATTTTGCTCTATATCTTTGAAATGTCTGGACCTGATCTTGCCGAAAACTAATCACCACTTTTCTCAATCATTACAAATTAAATGTTTTCATTGTCTTTCAAATCGAATGCTTTGTTCTCCAAAACGGCTGGACTGGTCTTTTGCCAGAAACAAAGTACAACTACTATCAATAGAAATCAATATTTTTTTAACCATTCAAATCGGTTGCTCCGCACACACAAACACGTGAAAAAAAATTATTTTTACATACACACACTTTTTTTCTAAGGTATGTCAAAATGGTCAGAAGATATGCAAAAATTTTCCATTTCGATTTTTGGACGATTACAATAACTTATCTTACGGACACTTAATAGCGTATATTTGAGAATTACATTAAGGTCTCTAAACTTAATAACAGTGCTCACAATCACAAAACTAACAGCGAAGAAAAATACTGTTGATAGCAACGTCGTAAGAATTAAGATGATGGCAAGCATTCTTCCCTCTACTTTCAAATATTGTTGGAAAAATTTCACTTGTTCTTGAGATCTGTGATGGATCTTTTTAGCCGTAGAGCTGTAAGCCTCGTCCTATCCTACAGCTATATAATGCTCAGGAAAATTTGGATATAAAAAAAAGTCTTCAATTTATGTGAATGAATTATCTCGTTTAACTTTCAGACTGTCTTAGTAACTATTAATTCGCACATTTGGTTCGCGCAATTGAGACCGATGTTGTCTTAAATGCGCGCTTCAGCGTACTACGAAACCGTTTATATTTGTTATCATATTTTAACTTCCATAACGATGTGCAAATTATATAATACTAAATTAAAAAGTTGAGTTCTCTTATCAGAAAATAAGTAACTTTTAAATTGTCCGGTCTTTGATTTATTAAGGAAGAGATAAAAACAAATTAAGAACAGTGTTACACGTAATTAAGAAGTAGATTTAAGAGTTTTGCTATATATTTTGTGTTTTCGAATCTGGATTAGATGAGTTTGAACAATATTGTCTAACATTAGATAAAACGTTTAGTGCATCATATTACATTTATACCATATATGGTTGGGTGGAGCACAAAGTTCCAAATTGGCTTTACCATACCATTAGATACCATAGTCTTCTAGATCATACTAAAATAATACGGCCCTACGACAATTGGTTTAACTTTAAAAATTCGTCAAAGTTTGCAAAAAATGGTAGTTTTTTAGGAATTTGTCAAAATCAGACCTTTTATCGACGTTTCCCCAAAAACGCCTGAACCGATTTCAGAAATTTAAAAGCCGTTTGATGTATCTCGATGAGGACTATCGTTTGTCAGTTTTGTGAGACAATCTGCCCAGTCGTTTTTTTGTAATTTAAAAAAAAGTGTTAAACTTTTAGTCTACATTTAACCTCAAACTACCGAACCGATTTTTTAAAATCGAAAACTGTTCGGAAGATATTAGTTGGGAATGATACTGATTAGTTTTAGGTAAAAATCTACCGAGCCGTTTTCTTGTAATTAACTGTTGAAAAAAAAATTGGAAACTTTTTTTGGCAATATATATCATGGTCTTATAGAACTTACTAAAACATTACTCCCGACAACAAGTGATTTAATTTTAAAAATTCATCAAAGTTTAAGAATTTGAGAAGTTTTTTTGACGTTTGTTAAAATTAAAATTAAACGATTTCCTTGGTATAACGATAGAATACTTGGTCTTAATAAATATAAACTAAACCAATAAAGTCCTACGAAAACCAGTTCAATTATATAAATTGTTGATTTTTGAAAATTTGCTTTTAGAAAATACTCCGAGCCAAAGTACTCATTCGTTTTCAATGTGTGTGTAATAAATCCACTCGGAATACTTTTAATTACTCATATTTTTTTTTTTTAATGATTAAGCCGATTATTTACACATATCGGGAAGTTCATGTAACTTGCCTCAAGGCTGAATACCAATACCAACTAGTTTAATTTTTTCACATTAGGACTAAATCTATAAGCTAAACACCGATCACCACTGGGTGACCTTTCGACCTTTTTTCATTATTTAATAAACCATTAAAATTACTGAATGTTTTTTATAAGATTATAATTCACAAATGTAAATAAAACTAGCTGTAAGTGGAATTCTGTCTTGAGGCAATTATGGCATAGTGCCTTAAGGCAAATTGCTGGAACTTCCCGTACCGTAACGAAATGTTCGAGGAATACTGAATGTTTTCAAATAGATTATTATAAATATTGTAACATTGTGTAAGAAATATATAAACTGAATTGCAGAATTGAAATTATTTGTAAAGTATATTAGAAATATAGTCAGAATTAAAAATAAAATCTGAAATATTTTCGATATACAAAAAACTAAAAATAAAAAAAAAAAAAATGGAACAATTTTTTTTTTACAAAACCAATTATTTTGTTAAGACAAGCAGAGAGTTTTTTGAATCATTTAAATCGGACGCTTAGTTCTCTCAAAAACTGCCATTTTTTACATATTTAGCTCCGTATCTTCAAAATGGCTGGGCCTGCCTTTGCCAAAAACTAATAAACACTTCTGCCAATCATTACTAATTGAATGTTTTTTAGATCATTCAAATCGGATACTCCGTTCTCTCAAAAATTCGATTTCTATTTTCTGCACTTTTTGCTACGTAGCTCCGAAACGGCTGGACCTGCCTTTGCCAAAAACTAATCAGCTCTTTTCCCTATCAATAGGAATCGAATGTTTTTTGAACCATTCAAATCGGTTGATCCGTACGGCCGAAAACGTGGGCGAAAATTGTATCCATACATACATACACACACACACACATACACACACACACACATCCATTTTTTCTGAAGTATGCCAAAATGTTCAGAAACCTTCCAAACGTCGAGAAATGTAAAAATTTTCAATTCCGATTTTCGGCCCATTACAATAACTTACCCTACGGGAAGTTAAAAATACAATTTGTTTCAATAGTTTATAAAGTGTTTGGCAAAACCATTCATGGTAAACATATTGATTAATAGTTTATTTCGTATTTACAGTAAGTTAAGATATCATACTTATAAGTTTTAATTCATATTTTGGTGGAGTTTTATATATTTTTTGCTTCACAATAATTGTTCAATGCATTACTTAGAATATAAAATATATATATGCCATAAATATGCTGGAAATTATTAATGCGAGAACTTAGCGACAATTTTAAAATAGGTTTTTAAATGAAGTGATGCAGATGAAAATATGTTTCCAAGTAAAGTAAGTTATGCTATATTATACTGAAAAAAAAGAACAATGCTTCAAAAGAAAACATATAAAAAAATGCATGCAACAAAATGTAGAAAAAACATGTCATGTTTTATAATTTTTTATATAAAGTTATGTGCTTTAAAATTAAACTTATAAACATAATGCATTCAACAAAATATAGAAAAAATAGTTTACTTAGAAAAAGGTTGAAAAGATGTGGAATCATAAAAATTTCGTCCGTATTTTTTAAGGAAAACTAGATGTTTTATCATTAGATTATATTAAATATTTCAATAATTATTACTAAATGATAAAATCTATTCTGCTTAAATACTAATATTGTTGAATGCATATATTTCATGTTTGTTTAAAATTACCACTTAATAATGATGATTTTTTCTAAAATTATCGATTTGTTCGAAATATGTCGATTTTTTTTACTATTATATTTTTAAACAGCAATCAGAACCTTACGTCCTATGAGCTGTTGGGCTGAAACTTCTCCTTACTTCGTATATTTAGATGGTAACATAATGGTTAATCCATACATATTTGATGATTTTTGTTATTAGAATTAATCTAATAGGGTCGACTTTTTATTGGTGCAGCAATGCCGCGCAAAGGCTATTTTCACTTGGAAACATATATTTGCAAGTGAAAATCGTTGTCACTGCTGCCTGACAACAGGCTGCTTGAAGAGGGTATTGAACCCGGGACCTCTGAAACAAGTCCCGTCGCTCTTAACCGCTTACCTACGGGCGAGCCTCATGTCGATTGTTTAAAGTTAAAAATTAAGTTTAAATTTAAAAATTATTTTAGAATATTACATAGCAAAAAAATTAAATTCACTGTAATAGAGATCATCAATATTATTTAAAAAAAAATCAAAACCTCTTACTAATAACGGGTCGAAATCTAAGTTTTTTTTTTCTTTTTTTTAGTTATTGATTTTATTGTTGTTTTCCTTTATTAATTCCACAGAAAAATGTACGGAGATTTTTTAGAAAATTATCAAGAAAAAATATCTGGCGTACTAGCTTCATATGAGCGTGCACCCCCAGTATATATTTGTGTAAGCAGATATTAATATATATCCAAATTAAAATAAATTATACATATCACTTTAAACGAATGAGCCAAATCTGCCGTTTTCACATAAAATAGTACTAAAAACTGACAAAATGCAGTATGGCTGCTGTGAAAACCAAGCTTAGAAAACACAAACATACAAAAAAAAACTATAAAAGCATATTTCAGATGTGCCATAATGAGATATGGGTAAAGGTAGATTCAAATGTGTAAAACGCTTAATCGCACAAAAAATATTTTTTCTCCGATTTTAGTACCATTTTATATGAAAAACATAGCGTAACCCCACAAAATAAATTATAAAATTGCCCACAAAATTGATCTATTTTACGGCAGACTTAGTCGGTAAGTCACCAAATAATCGGTATCTTTGGTGTTAATTTAATAAATAAATAAATAATTAACTAATAACACTAATACTGTTTTAAAATAAGTTTGTTACACTAAAATTAGTTATTTTTTAATCTATGTAGTAATACTCAATTGAGATATTAATATTGAATCAAGAAAAAATCAGTTTCATTATCTCATTCATAAAATTTGTACCGTAAGTAGAATATATCACTGTTATGTGTGCTGTAACAACCTTCATATAGGCGGCCCATAATATTCAAGAATTACTTAATTACTTTTGTGCATACATTAATGTAATGGCATAATTTAGAAAAAAATAAAAATAAAAATGCGTAAGCCATGATAGAGTAGAATTGAAATTGCATTCTCATATTGATTCAGAACATATGCAGATTATATGCTTGGAACGTTTCCACTTGTGGCAACGGTCACTTTATTAATATTTCAACGCAAAACGCAAAAACATCATTAGTTTTAATCTGATTCATACCGCCGCGGGCTTTTGCAAAAAGTGTCATGGGATAAAATGCTCCATTTTCAAGTTTCGCAGACTAAAACGTTCATTTTGGAGGATTAAATTAATTTAGCAACATTGTTATTTAAATAGAAATATTAATATAGTTAATATTAAATAGAGATATATAGCGTACATTGTGGTAGTGCAGTTTTTTTTTTAAATTAACTTGAAGTATAAATGGAAATTATTGATTCTACCAGATCAGAGAATTTTTATAGAACAACGCTTTTAAACATGAAATACACATACTATGTGTATTTCACAATTTATGAATGGCCTACAGAAATTGCAAATTTAGCAAAAAAATGTGTAAATTAATTATTGAAATCAGCAGATACTAGGTACTACACAAATCTAAGCCAAAAATAAATATTCAGACTGTACTTCTTAATTAAAAATTAATTAAAAACGCGATGCTAATCAAAATCTTGAATCTTGAAATTCTCAGTTCCAATTCAAATAAAAACAATTTCAGATTAGGCTGGCAATGACTATTTATAATCACAGAAACATGTATATTTGGCATACGTTGCAGTGGGTTAAAAATTCAAATAGTTTGTGTTAGCAGCCTCCTTCACATATATACCGCAAACCTCCACAATAAAACTACTACACTAAAAAATTTTAGAAATTTTTTTATTGCTGAACAACGTTTTTTTTTAGAGAACGTCGATCTTTTTACATACACACACACATACTTTTTCCAAATTTGGTCTCATTCGATGTTCGTTCGTTTCCGATTATGTGTAATAAATCCACTCGGAATACTTTTAATCGCTCATATATTAATTTATTTTTTATTGATTAAATCGATTATTTACATATATCGGGAAGATTATGTAACTTGCCTCATGGCAATATACCAATACCAACTAGTTTTTTTTTTTTAAATTAATATATCTATAAATCCAGTAAATAAATTTCTACAGAATAAACATAGATAGTTGCTGTAACTATTTCTCTACCGAATCAAGTAAAACTTATTTCAAAATTATTATTTATTATTTCACAATCAAAGTTCTAGAAAAAGTGCTGTCTCTGGCTTTAATTATTAAAATGCTGTAAAAAAGTTACACTATACATATCTTAGTTATCGTACCTTATTATGAAATAATATAGTATGGCAAGTGAAAATACCTTCACCAGAAAATTTATATCGGTTGATGCAATTCTTGAAAATTTACCTTTTATATTGAAATTTTATATTAATTTGAATTTGGTAGCATTCATTAGGAAAGGTTGGGGCATATTATTTGACTTTGAGCAATTATATTGTGAAAACCAAAAATAAATTATAACACAATAAATAACACATACAAATTCATCGTTGTCAACATGTGTTTTTTGCTACTTTTCAAAAATTTGCCACTTGGTTCTTTTTACCCTATAGGCGGAGCAAAATGTGACGGCCAGGGAGCAAACAGGTCCAATGTCTTTTTTTACAGACATAATATTGTATATAACCTTTCGTCAGAAATATTCAATTTGTTTCCTATAAGATCTTTTTTTAACAAAATTAACTTCCCATAGGGTAAGTTATAGTAATTGCAAAAAAATCCAAAATCAAAAGTTTACGTTGAAAAACTTTCTGAACATTTTATAAAACATTTAAAAAAATCGATGTTTATACACATTCATACAAATATACACATTTATACAAATTCTATAAATAATTTCTCTGCTTACTTAATAAGATAAAAAAATTATATTCAAGAAGCTGAGACTCCTTTAATTCGTTAATCATTCATTTTTTTATTTCAGATATTTATTGTACATATCGTAAATATAAGTTACATAACTTTAAAATTACATTTCAAGTAGCTCGCATCAATTCGATTTCATCATAGATATATAGAAATTATTTATTGAATACTAGGTTATTTGCTATGGGTTTGAAAGTATACACAGGAAAAATGTAGCAAAATGCATTTATCTTTTATACAATTCTTGAGAAGTATGAGTAGGATTATGATGTTGTCAGGATAATTCTCGTTTATTTCTTTATTCCCACAAAGACGATTTATTTAAAAGGGGCACAATAAATGATATTTGTTCTGTAATTTTATAGTTATTTTTAGACAGTATTGAGAAGATTTGATAGAAGAGGATTTTATATGAAAGCGACACAATATAAAACGGTCAGGATCGATTGATAGATTTGTGACCATTGCGAAAATTATGAAATAAAGCATTACTTTGATATGTTGATTACAGGTTTTTTTGGAAATATATTTATAAATATATAAATATTTCTCTTTAACTTTAAATATTTTTCTTTTCTGCTTAAGAATAAGATTAAGATTTACTTTAAAAATTTACACCATTTAGTTTGGTGATGCCTTTTTTAAAAAAAAATTAATCTTTTGAATACTTTTAAACAACTTAGAGAAATATTTAACACGGAACTAGAAGAAAGGTTACAAAAAAATCCTTATATACTTATTTAAAATTTATTTTAAGTTTGAGTGAAAATAATAAAATTAAATGGTTAAAGTATAAAAGCGAAGTAATTTAATATCAAATATGGAAACCGAAAGGCTGTCTCGTTAAATACATCATAAAAAATATGAAGAATTATTATGTATGTCCTAATATTGATTTCATGATAAATTTTATGATCTGCTTCATAAAAAGTTTTTGGTAATATATGATAAGTTATGTTTAACCAAATATTTCTAGTATCTGCTTATGAAGAAAGTTACAATTATAGTTTAGAAATCGACATATTATTTTCATACTTTATTTCAACTTATGAAAAAAAAATATTTCGAACACTTTGAAATATTTAAATATTGTAAATGTTCTTTGAGAAGTTTGAAAGAATATTTACTGCTTGATGATACGAACGCGGAAGAAAGGCAAGAAACAAAAAAATTAATTATTTAAACATGTTGAAAGTTGCGTTAAATATGATAAGATTGAATAGTTGAAAAATAAAATCTGAAGTATTTAAACCAAATATAGTAACAACATTTCGGCATACTCTGATAAAATACTCTATAAAAAAATCTGCTAACTTAAAGTTTATATATTGTTTCAGGCGTTAGAAATAATATTTTTAGACATAGAAATATTTTAATTATAAGTGTTTGAAATACTTTATAAAATTTGAGAAAATGTTTGTTACGTGATGGTACAACAAACTAATAGAAATGTCAAAGAAAAATTGCCTAATTATTTAACAAAAATATCAAAGGTTAAGAATTTTAAAACCAAATATGAAAACAAATGCCCACCATATTATTAAATGCTCTATCAAAAATCTGGTAGTATCGTTGAACCCCGCTCTTGTATGAAATGCGACAATAAAGGCAAAATTACGGCTATAAACAATACAGAACAAGGAAGGCATTATGACTAGTTCTATACGAATTGAAAGAGCCACTGACAAATAACGACTTTATTCTAAAAATATATACAGGAAAAAACTGATGTACCAACACCAACAGTATATGACTATATAAAGAAGCTAACAAAAAATATTTACCTCAAATGTATGGATCACGAGAATTTTAACATCAGGAAACTTGACCAATTCACAAAAGAAATAGTTTGGTATGGCAAACTCGTGATTCCGGAACTGGAAAAAAAAGACAAAAATAAATCATTTAATCATTTTGAAAAAATTATTATAAGTTTAGCTAAAAATGGTTAAAAATTATCATTTCAAGTATAAATTTAAGTATTTGAAATCGATATATGAGTACAAAAGTGCTGCATGTTTTCAAATTCTCTACGAAAAATCTAATTATTATGTTTATAGCCTATAATAATTTTTGTCTATAAAATATCATTTTTTATATTTGTCCTGCGACGTTTGTTATTTGTTATTAAACTCATTCATTTCATTCTAATTACGTTATTTTATCGATATTGATCTTAAAATAAATATGGACACAATAATATTACTTACTTATTAGAAAGACATGAAAGTGATTAGTTACAATTTTGTTGTTACTAAATGTGTACTAAATTGAGAATAGTTCAGATAAATTTTAGTAATGTAATTTGTGATAATTCCATCGCCGTTCTTTTCGAATCTATTTTAAGTTGGATTTTTCAAAGCGTAGTATTTATTTATAATATCATTATATTATAATATATATACTATTATATACTATTGTATACTAAATATATTATTATATTGTAATTATGGATATATATATATATATATATATATATATGTAATAATATATTTATAATACATGTACATATGAAAACATATAAGTTTTCTAATAATTTATTTATGATAATCCAATTCTTTATTACCATATCAACAAAAAGCCTAAGATATTATTTTTCCATGATGTATTAAATTAAGAAAGATTTTATCAAATTTTGTCATTATAGTACCATTCACTTACTAATAGATGACACAATGCCTAATACTGCCAGGTATGTTAGGCAGGGCATAAAAATGAGAATTCTATCAACATTTAAATTTTTAAAATATAAGTTCTAGTAAACTATTTGTTGCATATTTTTTCTAAATCCAATCATAATTTAATCTGCAAAATGTTCTATTTATTTTTAACTTCCCGAAGGAGAAGTTTATGTTTTAATAAAAAAATCGGATTCGTTAATTTTATGTTTTCTCGGCATTTCAAGCCATTCTGAATCGAATGAGACCAAATTTGAAAAAAATATGTGTGTGTGTGTATGAGTGCCGTGAACAGATTTTTTGCCTGATTTGAATATGTTTATAAGGAATGAACCAATATATCTAACACTCTTATTTAATTTTAGGATTAATTTTCATTATTTTAATTTTATTAATGCAGAACTGAAAAATATACATATCAGTAAATTTTAAATCTCCTACCACAAATCCCTATTTTGTAATAGTGATTTTAAAATGTTTTTTATCTATCTCGACAGCTGATCAATTATAGTTTTTTATACGCTTTTCAAAAAAGTTTGATTAAGATTATGTTAAGCTTATAAAATAGCATAAACTTATTATGCGTTCCATCCGCATTTTCAAAACAATATTGGCAAGGAACAGGTTAACATCGATAAAATTTAATACTTTGAGATTCCTTTTGTAATTTCTTTATAAACAATTTTGCCAAGATCCAAGTAACCTTCAATGCGTAAATTGACCAGGCTGCGACGAGCTAGAATTATGAACGAAATGTGTTTAAGTATAGTTTATTATATTATAGATCATTTATTATATTAAGTCAATATCTCAACTCTTTTTGGATAAGGGTTAAAATTTGCTACCATGAAATAAAAGAAATTAAATCAGAACCGCACAGTTTATAAGATCCATTTTTATTTAGGATGGATATCATTTTAATATTAGTAGAGAAATTCTTCAACAAATGTGGATATTAAAAAAAATAGTGCGATAAATTATCATGCACATTTATTATTAATTCAAAACTGATAATCAATTATATGTATACAATTATTCAATCAATAAAATGTTGATATGAATGCAAAAATGTAAAATGCAGAATTCCTGACTAAATCAATTGCTATCAATAAGATATCAAAATTTGCAACAAGAAAATTATCAATTATAAATTACTATAACATCTCATTCTATGCCAAATGTGAGCATCCACAAAAAACTAGTGCATTTAAAAGTGAATTGCCCGGTTTACATGAAATTTCTTAAAAAACTCTTAAAATAGTACAAGTCATTAATTTATTGACCAGTCAAAATGGTCGAATCGTTTAATATCATATATACCTTGTTGATATGTACACATAGATTGAAAGCGAAGACTGATATATTAGATTTCAAATAAATAATTAAGTTAAAGTTGAAACTGCAATAAAAATACCAATAATAAAATAACTATTAATGGATCAGGGATAGCTAGTAATAGTTATATTAAATTTACGAAAAACAGTTGCATAGCTTCGTAATCAGAACTTTTCTACCATGAACAACTGTTATACTTTGTCTTGAAAGTGGAATTGTACACAGAAAAGCAACATTTCTGCGGTTGGCACAAAGAATAGTTTAATTACAATATAGAAAGCGTCGACAAAAGGAATTTTCAATAGAGAATATTCGTCACTCATATTTTACGTGTTTTTGCAATAGGTGTTCTCATTTAAGATGCAGCTGTATTCTTACCAACAATAGGAAGAAATCTTTACATTGTTAGTTCAACTTCCTGACTAATATTGTTTGGAAATAAACTTGAGCGCGCCGGCACAAAAGTTGTGAAATGTGAAACGAGTTTTATTTTAGTTTGTTTTCTACGGCAACATCTCTGCGACATAACTTATTTATTGTCTCGTTGCATTGCGTATGCATAACAATACATTTGGCGAACCTTCTTGGTAAAAAGGTAGAGAAAAGTCAGAAAAGGTGTTGCTATTTTCAAGTATTCAGGACATGCATTAATTACCAATCTAATTATAAGAGATTGCGTTAAAAATAATTACCAAAAATTAAAAGTAAAAGAAGTAAAATCTGTCTCAATAAAAGACGATTAGTAATTGATATATAATAATTGCAAAATTTATTTTTACCCAATAAAATATAAAATGATGGTCCTAAGGGGTAAAATATATTAATCTCACCCTGGGGGCCAAGGGCTCAGCTTCTCCGAACACACGAACATAAAAACTAAATATCAAAATTTTCAATTTGCTGAGACCTCTTTTCAATCAGCGAATGATGAACTCAATGAACCTCCTCTTCATATTTAATTTCCATATATTCAGAATATGTATTAATTACTAAGAATTATTTGATTTATGTATAAGATGATTGCGTTTAAAACAAGGACCAAGATTAAAATTAGATTTTTTTATTTTATTCAAAGCATAGTCTGTTTTGATGAAAGACTATCAGTAATTAATGTATGATAATTGCAAAATTTATTTAAAAAGATTACCAAATAAAGTATTAAAACCAAGATGTTGAGTAAACAAACTTGGCTTCACCAAACACACAAGCAGAAATTGAACAGCTAAATTGATAATTTTTGCTGAGACAAACGCAATACCGATAAAAAAATGAATACCGAAATCTCAGCATTTTTTGCTTTTAAAATTGTTAATACAGGTAAAATGCCGGTAATGAGATATTATCTTAAAAATGTGAACAAAATTGAAAGTTACTTCTACAAATGTACTAAATTACCTTAATAATAATCATATAAAATAAAAATTAGAAATAAAAATTTAGAAATGAATGATGGAACTTGTACAAATAAAAACATATGCGATGCGTTTAACATAAAATATAATTATATAATTGTTAAGTTTCTTATTTTCCAATAATAAAGTGTATTTTGGCATTTGTTCATACAATAGAATGACATAAAAAAAATAATTTAAGAAATTTAAAGATAAAATGTTTCCGAGAAATTCAATACCGAAAATACCGGTATTTTTAAGGTAAATGCCTGAAATTTTGGCGGTATACCGAGATTGCATTCCAAACTTATCATTAATTCCATCGATATTCGATCTGAATGCGAACTTACGGAGACTACAGACTACACAAAACAAAGCGCTGAGACTAGTACTTAATAAATCGAGAAGCCTACGATCAAGACACAATTACTTTACAAAATACATACACGAACAGCTACCATTTGACATACATAATAAAACAAATGCCATATGTATTATAAAAAAGAAAAGTGGAATTGCAAAAAAGTTCAATTATAATTTGGGATGAATGCACAATGGCACATAAATACTCTTTGGAAGCATTTCATAGATCTATGCAAGATCTGAACGGCAACGATAAAATTTTCGGGGGTGCTTTTTTACTTTTGTCAGGTGATTTTAGACAGACCAGTCATACCTAGATCCATTTACGCGGATGAGATTAATGCATGCTTGAAACAATCATTTTTGTGGCAAAGTGTTGAAAAACTTAAATTGACCACAAACATGCTTGTGCTATTGGAGCAAGGTCCATTAGCACAAATGTTTGCGGCAGAATTAATTGATATAGGAAATGGCAAAATAAAAAAGGAAACAAATACTGAATTAATAAAACTTATAGAAAATTTCTGCACAATTTGTCAAGGAAAAAATGATTTAATCAATAGAATTTATAACAATATACAAATAAATTATATGAATCATAACTGTCTGAGTGGAAAATTGGGAAAATTGCAAATCAATTTTCTAATACAACAGTTAATGCCAGGCGATATAAAGTCTTAAAATACTTCTATATAATAAGAGTATAAAAATAATTGTTTTTAATTGAAAAAAGATCAATTGATGATGAAATATTATGCAGTATTAAAGGTTGTGGGATACTAAAAAGCGGTAAAAAAAGATCAAATGCCTTCATCAAATCATTTTTATGTCAATAACAATTTTAAAGATTATTACTAGGAAAGTAATTACTAGAGGAGTGGTGTAGAAAACAAAGAACCTGTGACATTTTAAAAATACTTGTATATATTTTTGTGAAATCATTTTTTTATCTCATTAACAATTTAAAAGATTATTAATAATAAGTAAAAGAATGACGTGGAAATATATTAGGCGGCAACATTTTGGAAATATGGCGCTAAGTTTAAAAAATGTCAGGTGTTTTTGCCAAAATATTTTTATATAATTAATAATTTAAAAGATATTTAGAAATTAGTAGAAACATTTTAGATATATAACAAATAAGTTGAGTTTTAGAAATAGAGATCATATGTTTGTATCATATAATTTTTTTATGTCATTAACATATTAAATAAACATTATTAATTAATAGGAAGGTGGTGTGAAAATCAAATAGACGGTAAAATTTTAAAAATATATCTGGGAAGCTAAAGGTTTTAAAAATTTGATAAGGTGTTTTTTCAAGACATTTTTATAATATTAAAATTTAAAAGATTTTTAATTAGTAGTAGAAAAACGTGGAAACCTAATAAGCGGCGACATATTGGAAATTGTGCGCTTACTTTAAAAAAAAATCAGATATATTAAATAAATCGTTTTATGTCATTAATAATTTAAAAGATTATTAGAAATTATTAGAAATATTTTGAGCATATGACAAGTGAGCTGAGTTTTAGAAAGAAAGTACAAATGTTTTTATCATATAATTTTTCTATGTTACTAACAAAATTTAAAATATTGTTTTTAATTAGTAGGAGTGTGATGTGGGAATGTAATAGGCGGTAAAATTTAAAAAATATTTTTAGGGAGCTGAGTTTTAAAAAAGTAAATTAGGAGCTAGGTAACATAGCTAGTAAGATGAGTTTTAAAAAGGATAACGTTTTTATCAAATCATTTTTTTATGCTACTAACAATCAAAAAGATTACTAAATAGAAGGACAGTGATAATTTAAAAGATTACTAAGCATTAGTTAACAAAAAAATAACTAAAGTATAAAAATTATTGTAAAAGTGTATCAATAAAAAATAAATTATATTTGAAAAATAAAGCATTTACAATTGCAAAACTATTAGAATAAAATTCAGAAATACTTGAAACTTATGCATCATTATTGTAAAAATACCTTCTGAATGAATAAAATATGATTAATAATAATTGTTAATTAAATATATTGTAATATTTGATGGTAATATAGTAAAGTCATCTTATATATATAAATGGATCGCAAAATGTGTTGGTCAGCGCATAACTCAACAACGCCTGAACCAATTTGGCCAATTCTTTTTTTAAAATGTTTGTTGAAGTCCAAAAATGGTTCTTATATCAAGAAAAAATCGAATAATTGCCGGGAAAACCCTGAAAACAGTCCTTTTCTTTTTCTCATACAAACGTTTTCTAACTAAAACATAGAATCAATTTGAGCTTTATTGCTATTATATAAAGTTCATATAAAATTACAAACACTCACTGTATACTCCTTATCAATTATTATTCGGTTTTTGATAAATCTTTCTGAAGCATATTAAGGAAATGCTCTAGGATGTATGTGATTATAAAGTACTGGGATGTATGTACAGTATTGTAGAAATAAATGGAAAAAATGCAAAAAACGACATGTCATTGTTTGCATTTAAAACAAATGAAAACTATCATCTGCCAAAAATTTCAATTTACCTATAAACCTAGACAATATTAGAATATGTGTAATAAATTTATGATTATGAACAAGAGAAATGAAATGCATACATTATTATTGCCAAAAAGCAACTGAGATGTGTCAGAAATTAAAATAATATAAAATACAGTTTATGTATGGCAGATTGAATGATACATATATGGACATGATATGACACATTAATTCATTCAAAATATGAAATTAGGTATGAATCAGGGCAGGTTTTACCTTTAATGCGATGCATGCGAAAAATACGAGTGCACGTCTTAGGGGGCGCCAACACAAGATTCGGATATTATCTTTTCAATATAGTTTTTATTTTCAATATATAATTTCTTTGCATGTTTTACTAATCTTTTCACAATATTTTTAAAATTCGTAAAAAAATCACTATAACACAAATGCGAAAGTAAAGATGAATACATACAATTCGGCCCTCGATTAAGAGAAGTTTAAAATGCCATTTTGGATATCTTTAAGAAGAAAAAACTAAATTAATTTAATCCAACATGAAATACCAGTGTTATATTATGGTTATGGTTATGTTATACCGTTTAAATTACTTCAATTTCCAATATAGTGTGAGAATTTAGACTCATCATTTTATTTTTATTATTTATTTATTATTTTTTATTTAACATCGCTCATCTAGTAGTTTAATAATAATTAATATTATAATAGCTATGAGTTTGTTCGTTAATCAAGATTACATTTCATAAACATATAATTGAAATTGTTTGAATGGATGTATGTTACAATTATAAAAAACTTATTGTCCGTAAAACAAGATAGTGTTATTTAATAGTTTATATATAATTTATAATAAAATAATAACATAATAATTGTAATAAAATATCAGAACATTTAAAATAAAAAATATTAGTAATACAATTATATGTTTTGCAATAATAGGTAAAAAACTAAGACAATACACAATATAAAATGTCAGAAATGTGATTATAATAAAATGTAATGTGATACAATATGTGTGTATATAATTTGACTGACAATATCAATGCAAATGCAACAGTAATGACATATGATAGAAACGCAAATAAATTATTTTGTGTATGCATCTATATTTCACTAATTTGATAATATTTAGCTAAAATAATATTTGAACATGTAAATTTAAATTTAAATGTTTCACCTAAACCGCACAAATTCATTACATGTAAATGAACAACTTTCCTACATAATTAATTCTAATTCGCAAATATGAATTGATGGTTTATTCAAAACTTAATACCGCGGTCATTAAGCGGATTGAATGAGCTAATTGGTTTGTATATAGTTAAGGTATTTTAACAAAATGATTTGGTTTGAGTTGATAATATTGCATTGATGAATTTATATTGGTATCTATTTAAATGCAAAAATGTTTAACGATGCTTGTATCCTATAGCGGTCAAACATTGATCGATTCTATAATTGCTTTTTATTTGTTATGTGATAATCAAGTACATGCCAATAATGAGGTTTGCAATTGATATATTTCCAATTTTATCATAAACTAGCCGGCCTGGAAAACGTTGTTCAACAATAAAAAATATTTATAGCAAATTTTTAGTATAAAAAATTACTAACTGATTATGAATGTTGAAATGTGTGGTGAAAAAGGGACCTAACACAAATAAAATGAATGGTTTACCCACTGCAACCAATGCCACATATAAATGCTTATTAATGGGCATTGCAAGTGCCAGCTTAATATGCAACCAATTTTATTCAAATTGAATTGGCACATTTTGATATGCAATGTTTCTATAATTTACTATCGGTGCCTGAAACTCGTTCTAATGCTGAAAGTATTGATACATTTGATATAATATGAGCTTTATAACCAATTCTTAAAATAGAAGATTTTATTCCGGATGATTTGGAAACTTATTGATTCTTTCACAGATGTGTGTACCAAAAATATTATATGTATCATTATCTGAATCTCCTTATTTAAATTGTTGTCTTTTATAAAACGAAATAAAATATTAGACAAAATGTATCCGTCAATCGATTGCAAATTTAGGAACTTAATTTAAATAATACAAATAAAATAATAATATACTCTAGAAATTGTTTTATAAATACAAATACAAAACGACACAAATAAGTTCTTTCAGACCACAGAACTTGAATAAAATATGATTTACAAAAAAGTGTGGAATGAAGTCAAAAGCTGTATTTTTATATTAATATCTAAAAAAAAATTGAGTTTCTAATAACACTTGCAAACCATTTAATAATGTATTTGCATACAAACAAAATTACTTACAACTAAATAATATTTATTAAAAGCACCATATTAAATTTAATTGTACATAATCTGTCAAAAACATTTGACAATTGAAGTATGAGTGGCACTCGATTGTTTCATTTTAAACTACGCTGCGACAGAAAATTTTAATTTAAAAATGAAAAGTTTCTACGCGGTTTCTCACCTTTGCACAACTTCTAGATTAGCACGAATTAGCAGAATATTTAAAAACTAAAACTGGCCAAATCGGTTCAGCCGTTTATGAGTTTTAGCATGCCTTACACAATGTCGAGCTCCATTGTTATATATGAGATATGAGATACAGAAAAATGATTTAAATATAATTATTAATGCTAAAAAATAATTTATTTTTTAAGTATACAAATAAGCTGAGTTTCGTTCACATAATTTGCTTGATATATTTATATCTTTTTAGATATGTATATATGATATAGATATGTATATGTATGTATATGTATGTATGTATGTATAGATATGTATATATACATGTATGTATGATACAGACACAAATCTTACTAAATTTAATGATAATTTCAACGAGGCTTTAGTCAAAACTGCATAAAAATCAGATTCGAAAATAGTTTAAAATAATTTAATTTTGGTCAATATAATTAAATGCCCCGATTAATGAAAGTTACAATGATTTCATTTTGCAGTTATTTAGTACCTGCTGTTCGATTATGTTTGACGCTATATTTATACGTGTGTATTAATTGCATATATGTACTTTTTTATTTATTCGATTTTTCAAATAGTCACTTTTAATAATACAGAATGTTTTTAAAAAAATGCTTTTCAAAAAACAATCCAATAAGTAACTTACTATCTTCAAAATTATAGGTTAAAAATCATTGAAATAGACTCAACTACTTAATTTGATATTAAAAAATCAAAAAAATAATCGACGAATTTTTAATTTAATTATAAAACTATTGAAACAATATAATTCACATTATATAAATTCGTAGCTATAATATGCAAACAATTGGAACAAAATTGAAGACAAAATCAGTCAAAAAAATGAGAATCATCTAAGTTAGAAGGCTATAAGTTTTGCCAAGTTAGAAAAATTGCCAATGGATCCGTCTACGATTTAATTAGAAAATCACTTTCAGGTGTATTGTATATATATTTCCACGAATATTATTACTAAAAATATTATTACTAAAAAAGGTCCATAAAATGCATGCTAATAATAGTAGTTAAATAAACTGATTAAGTGATTTTTAGTATATTAAAATTATTAATACAAAAATTTGTTAATGCCAATTTTCATTTCGGCTTACGGCAAATATGTTTGTTTTATCTATCCTATATCGTTAGAAAATTAATTCTAAAATTTTAATTCAAGTTGGTAGGGAAGTAAAGGGCTTGTTGTAACAGTTTTTTTTTTTAAATTAGAATAACATGAAATCCATCAATTATATTTCTATAAAATGAAAATGAATAGACGCTAGAACTATTCCTCTACCAAATCTAGAAAATAAATCTATAACTATGTTTGTTATTTTACAATTAAGTATTTTCTAGAAAAAATCCAGTGTTTCAACTTCCTCTGTGTTTTGGGTTGGTTGTAACATCTACCAGAGCAAGTAGTAACGACAAAAAAGACAGTAATAATAATTACAATAATTATGATAATTTATGTTGGCTGAATAATTCTTTTCATAAATCAACGCATACACGTAAAAAATATGTCATATATGTCACAGAAATTTTTCTTATAAAACAAAGCAAAATGAAATTAATACGATTTAAAGATATAGAGTCTCTTGTAATACAATTTACGTATTACTATGAATTCTACGTTCTAATCACCATCTTTCCTTAAATTTGTATATAATTATTGTATGTTGGGACTTACCCCAGGTGTGATTTTTTACATTAATCAAGATAGCTTTTCAAACAACTTTGCATTCACATGCATTGTTACATATCATCAAAAATTGACAAATTTTAAGCAAATTAAGATAAAATTCAAAATTAATATAATTGTGTAATACATGCCAAAAATGACGGACCTGCACAGTTCTATACATTGCGTCGGCTTGCGGTACAGTAGCTGTGATAATAATATGCACGGTGGTTTACATGTCCAATCGAGACAAAACAAAAATTAGGATTGATTAGATCCTACTGAAAAACGCCTGTTACTAGTTACCTTTGGTGCAGTTTTAGTGCCCCACATATAATCATTTTCAGGTGAAGATATCTGTTTCACTCTATTTGGGCTTACCAAATTAGATTGGGTAATCTAAAAAACGTGGTTGGAAAGAATCATAACAACAACTCATAAAGCTGTTAAATTCTGATTGCCGTTTGGAAATAGGAGCAAAAAGAGTGCGCGTAGGTTTCACACGCGATTGAAGTAAAGTTTTTTGCTATTGTACGAGATGGCATTTAAGTTAAAAATAAATACATCATATAATAATTTTAAATAATGTTCATCAGTAATATGGTAACACTCGTGATGCATACGTTTTGAATGTCAACCATTATACATATTTATATAATAATAAATTATGAATTTATAATAGCATTATAAATAATTATAATATTTGAAAACAATAATGCAATTAAAGTTATACTTCAAATTCGACATAATTGGTTTGTCATTGTAATTAGCATTTAGGACCTTTATTAGAGAAACAAAGTAATTGCTAATTAATAAATTCTATAATATTGGTTCACACAGCTGACAGCTGTAATATAATAACCTTGAATAAGTTCATTAACACTAGCAATAAATAAACTGCATAGATGCCCATTATAAAGTATAACTGTATGTAAATGATACACAGCTACACAAACCATTATTGTGCTTGATCTCTTGTAAATAATAAATCTAAATACAATTTATTATTCTTCATTATTTATAAAAATATGCAACTTTGTAATACTTAAAAATCATCACTATCAGAATGTAATAATAAAGCCTATCAAATGAGATTGATCAATAGTTGGTTTGTCTTATAAAAATACGTGGATTTTTTAAGAAAAATATATAACAATATATTAAGAATAATATAGAATTTCACGATCACTCTAAGGCCTATATAATAGAAGAATGTTGAAGATCTTTATTTTTATATGTTGTGAAATAAACTTATATAAAATCAAAAGGTAAATAGTAATAAATTATTTTTGAAACATTTTTTTGACGCAAAATATTCGTATAGTAAAAGTATAATATAAAAAAATTAAATATAATATAAAATAATTTTGGTGTGACCTTCTGAAAAATACAAGTATACTAAATAAAATATATAGTGGATGGTATTATTTAATTTAAGATTTTGATGGATATTATGGCCGAATATTATTTAACACACACACACATATATATATATATATATATATATATATATATAAAGATAAATTAAATGAAAAGTTAACATTTGCAAGACCCTGCAAATATATATGGGTATTAGTGTAAAATTATACAAATCTAAAAAAATATAATTATTTCATACTGATATATTCATGTAATGATCAGACGTTCATAAGACATTAAGTCTAAATTATATAATATCACGTTGTGTCCGGCGTCAACCTCTACTGACCGGCAGTCAACTTTCCGATGGTTCTAAATTTTTCCTTTGGTGGTTTGTGAAAAAAAAATTAGTTTTTATGAAATACTATTAAATATAATTTTAATAAAAGCTATTGATATATTCTAAACAAAAATGTGTTACATGGTAGAAGATGCAGACTGTTTGTCTCTGTCGGAAACAACAGAAAATTTTGCTACGCGCCAAAACGTGTTAAAAAAAAAACAGATGAGTCAGTGAACCCAATGTGAGACTATTTCCCCGTAGTTTTTATCATTAAAAAGTTAAGAAAAATATAAGCATATAAAACACAATTTAAAAAAAGACCTTCCCAAAATAATCTTTTAATTTAGGGAAGGTATCGACCGCAAAATGCCGCAGAGCTATCTATATTCTTGAACAGCAAATATTAGATCTAAATAATGCAATGTGTTTAAGTTATTGCAACTAATTCTGAAATATAAGTAATATTCAAACGGATTGTCTAAAAACATGATGAGTGTCAGAAACATAAACTGATAAATATAGTTTATACATTCGATTGATAAATTCGCGTGTTCAAAATTTTATAGCAATGTTAACTTGAATGCAGGATTCAACTATATTATATATATATATATATATATATATATATAAATGTAGATATATATATATATATATATATATATATATATCGAGCAAAATATGTAAAAGTGTTAGTCTTAAATAAAAAAAACTCAAACAAAAGAAGATATATTATGTGCGATAAAATAAATCCACTTTTAAAAGCTTCGCTTATATATATATATATATATATATATATATATATATATAATATCAGAATATCAGAATTTCCAGATGGTGGTATTGTTCTGTTCACCATTCGAAGCAGACCCCCTCATATATTTGCTGTTGCTGCGAAGGACTATTTTTTAAACATTCTGTTTTGAAATTCAATGAAATAGCAATCATTAATAAAATTCAATCAATTAATGATAAGAGAAAGGGCATGCACGTATTATTAGATGCAAATCAAATAATGTCCCATATTTATAATTTTCCTAGCAAATATATCTGTAGTATGAAAATCGTAGTGAAGTTTATAAATTAACCACCAGCAACGACTTGCAATTTACGAAAATAGCTGATTGCTTAAAACGATTGACAGATTTAGAAGAAAGAATGGTGGGCTCCAATACTCAATTTCATGCAAATTCGGATTCGGGTTGAAAAGGAGCGTTGTTAATATATCAATCAATCCAGATAAACGATATTATAAATGTTCTCCCAAGAAAATTCAATCAAATGAAAAAAAAACTATTCAAATTAAATTAAAACGAAATGTCAGTCATAAGAGCGATTATATATTTGAATCTGTAAGACCGGGCTTAATTTGTGAGGCGCTAAGATATTTAATTACGACACCCTTGTATTTAAAATATAATGTGCAGGTAGATCAAAAATATCTAGAGAACTTTGAATACGACATTGAAAATGTAGATTTCATTGTGAATGATAAGGAATACAATAAAAATAAATCTCTACGTGAAGGGTATGCATTGAATTATGAATTATGAAATATGCATTGAAAACCTCATTGATTAGGAAGGAACGATCTAGTTACTTGTGCCAAATATTATGACCACAAAGTTAACAAATTCATGTGGTTGCTGCGACAAACAAACAGTATTTTCGGCGAGTACGAGATAGTAGACAGCTACGAACGAGTTGAGATCCAACAGCGCGGCAGCCCCCATGAGCACATATTCAAAATATGGTACACATTGTGATGAAAGCAATAATAATTTTTTTTTGATTTTATTGGTAGATTCATTACGTGTCAATATGATCAAGATAATCAAACTACAAATACATAAACATGGAAGGACATATTACAAACGACAGCGAAACAAGAAATGCCCTTTCTATATTCCATATTCAGTTATGAAAAGGACAATGATATTAGAGCCGCTAAGTAAAGTAAAAAATCTACCAAAAATATAAAACAATACGCGATCTAATGAATAAATTGTACAGAGATAATAAATATATGAATTAGGAAATATTTTAAAAGAATAGGGAATGAATGAAACTGAATATATATTTTTTCTATCCGTTGTTCATTAAAACAAAGACGCGTATTTTTAAAAAGATCTAGTCTGGAAGTAGCTGTAATCGCTTACAATTCCAATATACTAAAATTATTTGAGTCCAATATGAATCTTCAGATTATATTAGACAAATATGCAATAATAAGCTATGTTACTAATCATATTAGTAAAATATGAGGGAGGACTATCCAAGCATTTAAGAGAAGCAGCCGCGGATTGCGCAACAACAAGCCGCATATCATGTGCTTTCGTTGTCTTTGTCAAAACAGAGTAGAACGACAATCTTTATAAATAATCGGCCAACAACTGAACGAGCGTTAATGTTAAATTCGATCGACAATTTAAAACAATTGAACAAGAACTCAACAGAAATATATGTAGACGATTTATTTGCTAAATATAGTAAACGGGATAAAAGTTTAGAGTATTCTTGTCTAGCTGATTTCTCATGTAATTATGGGAGTAAAAACAAAAAGTCATTCAATGTTGATTACGATATTGACATCAGTGAAAAAGAAGTGGAAATAATAAACCGCCAAAAACCTGCTATAATAGATATATACAAGATATAAATTATGTCAAGACCCGGCTAATTATTATAGAGAAAATATATTGTTATTCATGCCTTGGCAAAATGAGCTGCAAGAAATAGAAAATGTTAATTTTGAACAAGTTTATAATGATCATAAAAGATCAATTGAGGACAACCAACTTAAATTTTCTATTATAAGTGACAAAGTTTTAGACGATGCACTAAAATTAATTAAACTGGAATAACTTTAAGATGATCATGAACATATCGATCAAAATTCATTCGACAACAATATTGATATATTACAACAAGAGGGAAATAAAACGACAAATAATAAAACAAACACGACCTTCCAAAAATCAATTGTTTGAAATAATACTACAATTAAATATTGCAGCGGGAGTATACTATGCATATATTGAAGTTTTTCAAAAGAGGAAAAACAACGTTTAAAATATTTTTAAGCGTATAATAAATTATTTTGACAGTCTTCCTGGTAAAGATTTAGATAAAATAGCATACTGCTTTATGCCCCGACAGGAAAAGCTGCTTTCCTCATTAATGGCGTCACGTTGCATTCCGCGATTGCTTTGTCTTGCATATTATTTAGCGTAAATTTAGCAGAACTATCTAGCGATGTTTTGCCAATACAATTTGCGAGCAATTAGCAAAAGTTCAACTGTTAATGATTGACGAGATATCCATAACACGACTAAGACAAATTAAAGGTATCAATGAACCTTTTGGTGGAGTATCTGTGTTACTTGTTGGCGATCTTATTTTTTGAATTAATAGAGATAATGAGGTAAAAAACGATTTAGCATTTATCAATGCACTAAACAATTTATCGGAAAATAAAATGACAAAAGATGATTTAAAATTAATGCGGTCCATAGAAGTTAAACGAGCAGAGGTTCCAAAAACAGCAATGTGGTTGTACGGAACAAATGACAACGTTGCAGCATATAATAAAATAAAAATTCAACAAAATACAAATCCGTTAATAGTCTCGACAGCCGATCATGTTTTTTTCAAAAACTTTAATCATTAAACAGAGTAGAACAATAATTTTATTTTTTAAAAAAAGGCAATAAAATAAATAAAAAAAATGACATGAAGTATATGCTTACAAGCAACATCGATGTAGTTGGCGGCCTCAATAATGGCGCTTGCGATATTTTAAAATATATCACTTTCGCCAAAATACGCCAAAAATTTTATTACTAGATTTTCAGCTTTCCAGAGTTGGGAGAAAGGCCAGAAGTATTCACGGGGAATATATATTGAATGGCAAAATTGAAAATAATTTGACTCCTATAAGAAAATTGGCTTTGCGCATAAATTCCACCGATGAAGAAAAATATCATATTGTTAGAAATCAATTTCCGGTCATAATTGCGAAAGCTATCACAATCCATAAAAGTCAGGGGCAAACATACGAAAAGATTTGCCTTGAATTATACAAATGCAATATGTTGCTCTTAGACACGTTACGAGTTTAAATGGCTATATACCTTGGGAAGGTTTCATATTAAGAATAATTCATGTAAAAGGTTGAGAGGCATCGATAAGAATACAGCGTTGGATGAGTTAAAACGTCTAAGGCAAACAAAGCAATTACAGTTATTCTATAATGATTTAAAAGATGAGGCGACATTAAAAATAATTTACCATAATGTCGGAACACTTAACAATAAATTGGCTCACATTATTCAAGATAAGTGGTGCCATCGTGGTGATATATTATGTTTTAGTGAAACACTAACCAAATCGAATGATAAATTGGATATAGAAAATTTTAAAATAATATTTAGGTCAAATATTAGTGAAAAAAGTAGAGGTTATATTGTTTACTCAAAAAAAATTGTTTTTTTTTTGCATACTTTTATTGTCAATCAAAATTAAATACATAAAAAAAAGAAAAAAAATATGGGAAAATTTATAACAGCCGAATTTAGATTCAATGAGAAAGCTTTTATCTAATTAATTTTGATTAATTCACATGGAAATTTTTATTGTAACGGGATATAAAACTCCAAATGTAATTAGATTGATCCTCGAAACTGCATTCTCAAATATTATCAAACATCTTTCGGATAACATTTAACTCATTTTAGTTGGCGATTTCCATTATAACATTGGTGAATGGGACAAAAATAACTATTTGATTATTTGCGAAAGTTCAAATTACATACTATATTAGCGAAAATTGCCATAACAACCAGTTTAAACACACAAAAAGATGTCGTTTTTTCTCATATTGATAACTTAGAAGCGGGCGTATACGAAACGTATTTTAGTTATAAGGCGTTAATTTTGCATTACAATTGCTTTATGAATAAGATGTTAAATCCCGAAAATAGAGATGCTACTTTGGACTCAACTAATATACTATTTACGAAACGATAAAATTTACTAAAAATTTACTAAAAATTTACTAAAATTTACTAAAAAATAAAATGTGAGATAACAAAATTCAAATAGTGTAAGAAAACTAAAATTGGGAGTAAAACAATTTAGGTAAGTAACGAATGAAATTGTTATAATTCTGAACGTCAATCAAATATTTTTTTATATTCTAAAAAGGATGTAAACATGAAAAATAAATTATTACTTATTCTAACAATAAAATAAAAAAAAAATATAAAAATCATTTTTAGTCTCGTAAAGTATTATCCTTATTAATAGTAAACCGTTTGCAATTATTTGTAATAAGAAATCAATATTTGTGGCAATTTTCATATCTCAACCAAATTTAATCTTAGTTTAAAATTGTGTAACCATATTTATGTTTATACACCAATTGATGACATTTCAGAAAAATTTTAAACGATGTTACTTATTCTAGATGAAACGAAAAAAATGGAATTGTTTTAAAAATTTTCGACATGGAAAAGTGTATTTCAAATTCTAAATTGATAAAACTGTAAACTGTCTGCAGTTAAGCATAAAGCGATACATTGTAATTGTATAACTGAAAAGTGTAATCCCTCAGGTTATTCATGTATAATGTACAAAATGTATTTTATGCAATTCAGAAAAATTCGTGAATTAAAATCTAAAAATAAAGTGAGCCATTATTTCAACAAGGAGGTAATTGTTAATTTCAATTATTTCAATGAAGAAGTAATAGTTATATTCATTTTGAAAAACAAATCAGATCAAACTAGCATATATAATTGAGTTATAACAAATACAACTACAAAAAGAAAAATGCAATAATGCTTCTTTGCATTGCTTCTAACCCCATTAAATAATATGTATCAAATAGTATATAAAACAAGGGCAAACAACAATATGCGCACCGCATATGTACTAGCTGACCCGGCAATTCTAGAAAAGTATTAGTAAATAAAATAACTGACAAATTCTGAATATAGAAATATGTACAATTTAATAGCACCGGGCTTAATACTTACAAGTTAGATATATCTTATTATATCTGTCAAAATTTTAAAGGTGAACGTGCCTTATAGCCTACTTTACTTCCCAAATCTTGGATTGAGATTGGTAATGGGAAGAGAGTAGGCATTCATTAAAGTGACCTTTTATTTTCCAAAATTGCAGTTTTTGTGTTTTAATTCATTTTTACTAAACATTAAAATCAGTGTGGATGAATCTTAAAAAACAGAGGATTTCTCAGGCGGGCGCCTGGGAAAAAATACAAGATGTCAAAAAATCACGAAATGGAAGTGCAAACAAGCGGCGCACTGAAAAATAAATATGATGCTTTATCGGATAGAACAGACATAGACTTTGATATGGAGATTGAGGATTTTAAGAAGGTGACACGCCGCAAGGGGGCAAAGAAAAACAAAGAGCTCTTAAAAGCTACTGTCAAACTGCAACCATCCACCTCAGGCATACCGACAGTACCACCTAAGACAAGTTGTAGTTCATTAAAACAAAGACGCATATTTTTAAAAAGATCTAGTCTGGAAGTAGCTGTAATCGCTTACAATTCCAATATACTAAAATTATTTGAGTCCAATATGAATCTTCAGATTATATTAGACGAATATGCAATAATAAGCTATGTTACTAATCATATTAGTAAAATATGAGGGAGGACTATCCAAGCATTTAAGAGAAGCAGCCGCGGATTGCGCAACAACAAGCCGCATATCATGTGCTTTCGTTGTCTTTGTCAAAACAGAGTAGAACGACAATCTTTATAAATAATCGGCCAACAACTGAACGAGTGTTAATGTTAAAGTCGATCGACAATTCAAAACAATTGAACAAGGACTCAACAGAAATATATGTAGACGATTTATTTGCTAAATATAGTAAACGGGATAAAAGTTTAGAGTATTCTTGTCTAGCTGATTTCTCATGTAATTATTGGAGTAAAAACAAAAAATCATTCAATGTTGATTACGATATTGACATCAGTGAAGAAGAAGTGGAAATAATAAACCGCCAAAAATCTGCTATAATAGGATATACAAGATATAAATTATGTCAAGACCCGGCTAATTATTATAGAGAAAATATATTGTTATTCATGCCTTGGCAAAATGAGCTGCAATAAATAGAAAATGTTAATTTTGAACAAGTTTAAAATGATCATAAAAGAATAATTGAAGATAACTAACTTAAATTTTCTATTATAAGTGACAAAGTTTTAGACGATGCTCTAAAATTAATTAAACAGTTTAAGATGATCATGAACATATCAATCAAAATTCATTCGATAACAGTATTGATATATTATAACAAGAGGGGAATAAAAAGACAAATAATAAAACAAACACGATTTCAACAAAGAGTCAATATTTGTGCCCCACTAGGGTTTCCCAAAATCGATTGTTTGAAATGATACTACAATTAAATATTAAGGAGCGGGGGTATATTATGCATATATTGAAGTTTTTCAAAACAGGAAAAACATTGTTAAAAATATTCTTAAGCGGTTCGGCCGGTGTGGGTAGAAGTATGGTTATAAATACATGTTTTTCAACAAATAACAAGTTATTTCGACCGTCTTCCCGGTGGAGATTTAGATAAAATAGTGGTACTGCTGTGTGCTCCGTCAGGAAAAGTTGCTTTCCTCATTAATGGCGTCACGTTGCATTCCGCGAATGCTTTGCCTTGCACACTATTTGGCGTAAATTTAGCAGAACTATCTAGCAATGTTGCCAATATAATTCACGAGTAATTAGCAAAAGTTCAACTGTTAATATTTGACGAGATATCCATGGTAAGTTGCACGACGCTAACTCGTATTGATACTAGATTGCGGCAAATAAAAGGTCTCAATGATCCTTTTGGTGGAGTATCTCTATTAGCAGTTGGCGATTTGAAACAATTGCCTCCGGTAAAAGATAAACCAGTATACGAAGTGTCACGTCACAATGAAGTGGCTCCATTCTTTGATGTTAATCCTTTGTGGAATACATTTGACTTTTTTGAATTGACAGAGATAATGAGGCAACAAGACATTTTAGCATTTATCAATGCATTAAATAATTTATCGAAAAATAAAATGATAGAAGATAATTTAATATTAATAAGGACCATAGAAGTTGAACGAGAAGAGGTTCCGGAAACAGCAATATGGTTGTACGGAACAAATGACAACGTTGCAGCATATAATAAATTAAAATTTGAACAAAATAAAAATCGGTTAATAATCTCGAAAGCCGATCATATCTTTTCAAAAACTTTTATCAATAAACAAAGTAGAAAACTAATTTTAAATTCTTTAAGAAAAGGAAATAAAAACGACATCAGGTTGGAGGAGACCATTGATTTAAAAATTGACATTAAGTATATGCTTACAAGCAACATCGATGTATTTGACGGCCTCAATAATGGCGCTTGTGGTATTTTAAAATATATCACTTTCGATAAGAAGAAAAATACGCCAGAAGTTTTATTACTAGATTTTCAGCTTTCTAGAGTTGGGAAAAAGGCCAGAAGTATTTACAGGGAATAAACGTTGAATGAAGAAATTGAAAATAATTTGATGCCTATAAAGAAATTGGCTCTGTGCATAAATTCCACCGATGAAGAAAAATATCATATTGTTAGAAATCAATTTCCGGTCATAGTTGCATATTACAATTCATAAAAGTCAGGGACAAACATACGAAAAGATTTGCCTTGATTACACAAAGACGGAAAGGCGAATTGTACAAATGCAATATCTTGCTCTTAGCCGCGTTACGAATTTAAATGGACTATATATCTTAGGATGGTTTCATATTAAGAATAATTAATGTAAAAGATTGGGAGGGGTCGACAAGAATACAGCTTTAAATCAGTTAAAACATTCAAGGCGAACAAAGCAATTACAATTATCCTAAAATAATTTAAAGGATGAGGCGACATTAAAAATAATTTACCATAATGTCGAAACACTCAACAATAAACTGGCTGGCTCACATTATTCAAGATAAGTGGTTCCATCGTGGTGATATATTATGTTTTAGTGAAACACTATCCAAATCGAATGATAAATTGGATATAGAAAATTTTAAAATAATATTTAGGTCAGATATTAGTGAAAACAGTAGAGGTTTTATTGTTTACTCAATTTTATGGGAAAATGTATAACTGCCGAATTTAGATTCAATGAGAAAGCTTTTATCGAATTAATTTTGATTAATTCAAATGAAAATTTTGTAACGGGATATAAAACTTCAAATGTAAATAGATTGATGTTTGAAACTGCTTTTTCAAACGTTATCAGGCAACTTTCAGATAACACTAAAATCATATTTATAGGCGATTTTAATTTCAACATTGTTAATGCTGCTTGTGACAAGAATAACTATTTAATAAATTATTTACGAAGGTTTAATTTGCATACTATATTAGCGAAAATTGACACAACAACTAGTTCAAACACACAGATAGACGTCGTTTTTTTAATATTGATAAATTAGAAGCGGACGTATACGAAACGTATTTTAGTTACCATAAGCCGTTATATGCAATATTGCATAACATTTGCTTTATAAATAAGATGTTAATTCCCGACAATAGAGATGCTACTTTGGATTCAACTAATATAGACATAATAATTAAGAATGTTAACAATTCCGAGGACGACTGTTGACAAAGCTAATATTGGCACGAATTATCCTACCACCAATAACTACTACTACAAAAAAAGCAAATGCAACTAATATTACTGCAATTTGTAATAATAACACTAATATTGCTGTAACTGCTCTAACTACTTTAGAACACACAGAAGTGATTCTACAAAATGTAGTGGTACTAACTCGTTCTAATTCAATGACGCGAGACTTGCAGCTGAGTTTAAGTTATTATTTTCTAAGGAAACCCATTTTATTATTGAATTTCAAAACTTATTTTCTACCCATTCATTAATTAACTACAATATCATAAGAATTATCGTGTACCACAGAGAATAAAAATGGGAACACGCACTTTCACAAAGCCTTTAAAAATTTCTTTAGAATTATCACCACGCGGCAATTGTTAATGACTCAGTTTTACGCGGCAATGAGCAATTGTCCAAACTTGTGAGGCCTGCTAATATGCGTGTACCAAATACTTCACGACGATGAAATACCCTCGATATTTCATATGTGGTGAATTGGTATGTGAATGTTGTCCATTTACAACAAGTTGTTATCGGCACGTGAATTTGCGAAATCAAATTAGATTACATGCAAGTGAAAATGAGCCTATACTAGAATGACACTATTTAGCCAGAGCTCTGAATCGTGATATAGTTGTTTTCAGAAACCACACAGAAATCGCTCTATTTATTTTCAATGCTCACCGACATTCAACTGCAGATTATAATAATACAACTTAACAACAAGAGCCCATACTTTTATTTAATTTAGATAATATACATTATTCAGCAGTATTATCAACGACTAATATTTAATTCAGCGATATTATTCAAGATCCAACCATCTCCCAAATATTGACACAAAACATCAACTATACAAACACGGTAATTGAAAATTTGTTAAACGTCCGAAAAAAATAGATAAAAAGATACAGTATCTTTTCATAAAATACATAACTTTATTAAGGCAAATTGCTGAAACTTACCGTACCAAAATTATTTTATTTTTTTTAAGGTTAACATTTTTGAAAAAAAATACTTTGAAAAAATTAGACTTCTGAGAAACTACAAATTTTTGACAAAAATTTACTTTCTTTGAAAATAAAAGACTTGTTGAAGAAAAATTTATTTTGAAGTATTTTGGAAATTCTGAACTTTTTTTCAAAGCAATCGTACTGCTATAACTGCATATAGACGAAATATCGAAGCGCGTAAGCGCCGCGTCACCGTCTAACGGATAAACATTGGTACGGAACCCATAGAAATGTAAATAAAATGTATACTTTATACTAATCTCTATGAAATATCCGATAATTTGATGTGCATATGTCTTTTGACGCCAAATGGTATTTATTTTACTTTTTCTACAAGATCTCCGAAACCGCTAGATCTGCCTTCATGAAAATTTGATCAGTTTTTTATCTTGTTAATACAAGTAAAATGTTTTTTGAATTATTCAAATCGGACACTTCGTTCTCTTAAAAACTGAGTTACCGTTTTTGTCACTTTTTGCCGAAATACGAAACGAATGTTTTTTGAGTTATTCAAAGCGCTTACCTGTTCCCGAAATCGTCGACGAAAATTTGTATCCGCACACACATAAATACACACGCACACACACACATAAACACACGCATACATCAATTTTTTCTAAGTATGCCAAAATAAATATTCAGAAACTTCTAAAACGTAAAAAAATATAAAAATTTTCATTTTCGATTTTTTTGCGATTACTATAACATGACCTGCGGAAAGTTAAAAATAATGTCAGGATTTGTATAAGTACAAGTAACGTCCCACAATATTTATACGACACAGAAATTTGTGCAACAATGGCGATAATTTTAAGAGAGCTGATCTCATCAGCATCAGAATATTGAACCAGAAGAATGTTCGTGTATTCATATATTCAGCCATACTTGAAAACATTTTTTTATAACATTACATTCGCCGGATAAATTATTTTGTAGTATTATATATTCATTCGATGGAAGGATTGAATTGAAGGAGTTGCATTTCAGCACAGCTAATGGATTTATATTTAATTGATGAGGAGCCAAATTTCAGACTATTACATTAATTTAAATTCAATAGACGAGTGAAATTTGAGCAATTAAGTTTATATTCCAGAAACGTGTTCATTTTGAGCATCGCAATTAAGTTTATATTCAAAATACCAAGTAATTTTGAGAAAAAGCGTGGTGATTATTCTTATATTCAATCAATTTATGAATTAAAATTGCGCATCATAAATAAATTGATATTCGACAGATGTGTAAAATTTTCAATTTTGATTTTTAGACGACTACAATAACTTACGCTACGAGAAGTTAATAAAATGTACCAAGATTTACATAAAGATTATCTTTCTCATTAGTCTCTTGAAATATTATCATCGTATAGTAAAACAAACTCATATATATGTTTCTCAAAAATAATGGAGTATACTTCAGCACTGTCTGATAATTTGTGATATTCAGAAAAAATAGAAGAATGAAATCAAAATATTACTAGTACCACGAAATAACTGGGAACAAAATTTACTCTTTAATTTATTCTATTCTTGAAGAATATTTATTTCCTCAAATATAAGCCAAAATTTAAACTGAAAAAATTTATGTAATTTATCAATGAAATTACAATTCTCGTACGTCATCTAATATTCTGAAAAATAGAAATTAAATCAATATATTACGAATACTATATAATAATATATAGAGTAATTACAAGGAATAAATCTACTACAAACTGGTCAATTATATTGTTATCATTAACACAAAACTTTGGCAGTTATTGTAACAAATCATCAATATTGTATATTATTTGTTATTTAACAGAATATATTATTCTAGGGTAATATAAATTTTTAACTTTTATAGCTTCTGAAATGTTTAGGAGAACCAAGAGAGAAAAAATGCATTGAGGCTCATTCGATTATTGAACAATATTCATGTTGCTTCAAAAGAAGTATGAGAATCCATGTCAGTTTCTAAATAAAATCGTAATAATTTACCAGATGATAATTGTGCAATATAACGAAAAAATTACTAATATACATTTAAATTTATTTTATTCTCGAAAAATATTCATTACCACAAGTAGTAGTCAGGAATATAAAATTCGAAAACAAAGCCTTCATAAACATAAAAATGCATATTCTGTTATCAATAGAATCGTAAAAAATTTGAATCTCAAATAACTTGTAAAATATTATTACTACAAAACAACCCAGAAAAAATCCTACATTTTGTTTTATTCGATTATTGAAAAATATTATACTCTTTGTATACTAAATAGAAAATATGCGATAGTAAATTAAAATCATACCAGTTATTATTGAAATTGTGATAATTCATTAACCTAGAGATAAACTGTAATTTTCTGTTTTTTTTAATAAATCAAAATATCAATTTAAATAAATCATCTCAATTTACTAAAAAATAAAATGTGAGATAACAAAATTCAAATAATGTGAGAGAACTAAAATTTACTTTAGTTAAAAAAAATCGGGTGAGTAACGAATGAATTGTTATAATTCTGAACGTCAATCAAATAATCTTTTATATTCTAAAAAGTTTGTAAATATAAAATATAAATCAAATTATTACTTATTCCACCAATAAAATAAAAAAAATCATAAAAATCATTTTTATTCTAGTAAAGTATTATCATTATTAATAGAAAACTTTTGCAATTATTTGTAATAAATAATCAATATTTGTGGCAATTTACATATCTTAACCAAATTTTATTTTAGTATAAAATTGTGTAATCATATTTGTGTTTATTCACAAACTGATGACATTTCAGATTTTTTTTATTATCTCTTTTATTTACAACTGTCCAGTAAAGGACATTCAATAAATTTGATGAATTTACAATAGTCAGCCGAAAAGGGACATTGTATACTACAAACAACTCAACAGTTGTTTTTCCATTCGATATAAAATTCACAATATTTTATTGATAATTATATAATTTTAACTATATACCCATTAAATAATTTCTTATAAATAATGATTAAGTTATTTCCATTTTTTATCAGAAGAGTTGATAGCTTAAATCCATTGGCGCTTCTCTTTTCAATTCAGAAAAAATTTAAACGGCGTGACTTATTCTAGATGAAACAAAAAAAAATGAAATTGTTTTAAAAATTTTCAACATAGAATACATTATTAAGTTAATTACATTACATTAATTAATTGAGCATAAAGTGATACATTGTAATTGTATAAGTGAAAAGTGTAATACCTCAGATTTATTAATGTACAAATGTATTATATGCAACTCACACACATTTGTGTATTAAAATATAACTAAAAAATTGTGAGCAATTATTTCAATGAAGAGGTAATTGTTAATTTCAATTATTTCAATGAAGAACTAATTGTTATATTCATTTTGAAAAACAAATCAGACCAAACTAGCATATATAATTAAGTTATAATAAATACAACTACAAAAAGAAAAATGCAATGCTTCTTTGCATATATAAAGACATATGTAGAATATAATAGCACCGGGCTTATTACTTACATGTTAGATATATCTTATTATATCTGTCAAAATTTTAAAGGTAAACGTGCCTTATAGCCTACTTTCCTTCCCAAATCTTGGATTGAAATTGGTAATGGGAAGAGAGTAGGCGGCACCCATTAGAGTGACCTTATATTTTCCAAAATTGCAGTTTTTGTGTTTTAATTCATTCTTACTAAACATTAAAATCAGTGCGGAAGAATCTGAAGAAAACAGAGGATTTCCCAGGCGGGCGCCTGGGAAAAAATTCAAGATGTCAAAAAATCATGAAATGGAAGTGCAGACAAGCGGCGCACTAAAAAATAAATATGATGCTTTATCGGATAGAACAACATAGGCTTCGATAGGGAGATATAGGATTTTAAGAATGCACGCGCAAGAGAGCAAAAAAAAACAAAGAGCTCGAAAAAGCTACTGTCGAACCGCAACCATCCACGTCAGGCATACAGACAGTACCACCTAAGACAACACCGCTGAAGAAAAAACAGTTGAGCAAGGAAAAAATACCTCCCATTATCATAAAGGCAGAACATTGAATTATTCAAATCGGTTGATCGGTGTTCCCGAAATAGTCGACGACGAAAATTTGGATTGGCATACACACATACAACAATTTTTACTAAGGCATGCCAAAATATTCAGAAACGTTAAAACGTAAAGCTTTTAATAATTTCATCTTACATTTTTTTGCAATTACTATAACTTACCTTACGGAAAGTTAATAAATATTATTATATTATTATATTATTATATCACGATGCAAAATATCAGCTCTAATTAAAATAATTATTATCATAAAACATGGCAAAAGTATGTCTTCAGGTTCCTCAAATTATTTAATACGTATACTTAAAAGTGAGCTCGGTTTATTAAATTATTTTAAAACGAATAGAATTAATATGTTTTAAATAAGAGTTTATTCTACCAACGATCACTTAACAGACCAATTGCCTTCAAATTGTCCGCATCATTTTCACTTAATTATAATTTCACTAAATTATTTTCCATAATTTTCATGCACAAATGAATTGGGAACATTATAATTCTTGAGTAAAAAAATAAATCTCCATACAAACTTGAAAACAAAGACTAAAATTTAAATTTCTATAATTTAAATTACTAGCACTCATCGGGCTAAGTTTGCAACAAATGTCATTACTAATTCGTAGTATTCATCACAAAAGTTTGCAAGCATTAACTTGATAATGTTAAGTTATTTATTTCTATTATTAAACTTTTGATTATTTAATCATTAATTTATAAATCGGAAATTGTTCAACTAGAGACGCTGACAACTTGTTTATAATAAATAAACAAAAATAATGAAAATTAAAATTTAAGAGGAAAAAAATAGAAAAATAATGGTGGCCAATGATACATTAATGAAATTAGTTGAAAGAGTTATATGACACTTGTCGAAATACTATCGATTAATTTTATCGAAAATTAATGATACTATAAAAGTTTATTTTCTTGTATATGAAGTATGGTATATATAGCTTGGGTTTTTTAATTTTTCATAAGAAGTTTTTCTTTTAAGTATATGGCAAAGTACCCTTGCTAAATTTTTGATTCTATTTATTTTGGTGATAAATGTAGAATAATTTTTTTTTAATGACAGTTCCTTGTTAAGTTCGGCTTACGCTTTTTTTTAAATAATTAAAGTAGTCATAACTACTTTTGACGATATTCTACTACTTCTAATTCTAATATAGGTTGGTTGCCTATAACATAACAATAATACTACTGCCACGATGTATGTATTTCTGCGGCAAAGTAACCTTGCTATAAGTTTTTGATCCATATTATATTTATTAATAAATTTGAATGAACTAAAAACATTTAATTTGTAATGATAGGGACAAGTTATTAGTTTATTAGCAAAAGCAGGTCCAGCTATTTCAAAGATACAGAGTTAAATGTACAAAAATTGGCGGTTTTTGAGAGAAATAAGTATCCGATTTCACTGATTCAAAAAATTTTCTGCTTGTGTTTGACGAAGCAATTGCTTTTGGGAAAAAATTATCTCTTTTTATCAAAAATATTCATATTTCAATTTTAATTCTGAGTAAAGTTTTAAAGCTCACTTATATACTTTAAATAAATAATTTCCGCTATGTGATTTAGTTTATACAATTCTTATAAATATTAGAAATATTACAGAATTTATAATAATCTATTTGAAAACATTAAATATTCCTCGAGCATGTTGTTACGGTACGGAAGTTCCAGCAATTTGCTTTAGGCACGATGCCATACACCACTATTTTTTTGAATAATTATAAGACGATTTTTTATGATATTTCTACTATTCTAAAACTATATGACAGCATAAACGTTACTGCACGCTGATCCATATTCTATTTATTTAGAATACAAGGTGATAATGATTGTTTTTCTTTGACAATGATAGTTACTTATAGGTGGGCTTATGTTTTTTTTTTTTAATCATTTAGATACGATTGATGATACGATGATATTGTTATTATATCTAAGACTATGGAGCTAATTCTACAATAAAATAGACCATAACAACTATTTGATTATCTAGATTCTTTAGATTATTAACACATATCAAGATTGTTGCAACTTCTCGTATGGTAAA